>NW_024342881.1:0-70708 GCF_902729225.1 Pteropus medius | reverse complement strand
GTATGTATGTATCTATCTATCTATCTATCATCTATCTATCTATTATCTATCTATCATCTATGTATCTATCTGTCCTCTATCTATCTATTTATCTATCTATCTATCTATCTATCTATCTATCATTTATCTATCTATCATCTATCTATACCAGCTGACGATAATAGCTATTTCTTAAGACATGGCAAGGAAAGGAAGCAACAATTTAATGAGACTCATTCCTTACTTGAATTTTTTGAAAAGTGCAAAGATAATTAAATAGTGTCCGCTTATCAAGTTAAAATTAGAAAACTTAACAAGAACACATTTCCGAGAAATGTCAACAGTTATCACAGCAGCAGCCCTCAAAACAAAGGGATTCAGCAAGAAATACCATCACATTCGTTGTTGGTAGAACTGGTTAAAATTACCATGATATTATAAAGCTATGTATGATTTAGGGAGCTCAGGGGAGAAGACCGAACCCGCTGAGTCACCGAGACTTTGGAATCATATCTCGCGTTAGCTGCGTGTGATTTCTCTGAGATAATCAGCATTCTCGCCGGGCTTGCGACAGGGTGAAGAGCGAACTCGGTCGGGAGACTTTAAAAGTTCATGCTCTTTGCCACTCAGCCGTCCTCATTCTCTATGCATAAAGCAAGTACCATTTTTTCCCAATGAGAGCTATTATATAGACATAAAATATTATGCTCAGCATTATTTCCGAAGATATCATTATAAGATCCACTTCCATATTACGGAGCTATTTCTGCACCCCAGTAAATGACCCATAATAACAGTGATTTGTCGATCTTGTGATAAAACCTCCTAATAAAAATTCTTATATAAGTATTCATTTCATTTCAACAAGAATTCATTAGCTCGTTTGACCCACGTAAGCAAGTTTAGGGAGACAGTTCCTCACGCCAAGGATTCTGTAGAGAGCGGGCAGCCCCTTGCAGGGCTAAAAAGAGCACCCCGAATCTAAAACAGAAGAGACTGGCAGATGTGAGGACATGCCAGCGGGGCTCTGAGAAGGGTGACGGTGGAGATTTGTAGGGAGCCGAGGAACTGGACGAGCATCAGGATGCTGCTGGGTTCACTTCGGATCCTCCATGGGGACTAGCGCGAAAAATCGGTAGGCACGGCCACTCTCAATGAAAGGCAGCCGTGGCCCCCGAATTCCGCTTTAACTGTAAGGGGGCGGGTTTCAGTGACCTCATAACTCTGTTAGCACCAGACTCCGCCTGAATTTCGGATCATGTCTCCCAGCTGGGATGAGCCATCACCATTTTACCTTCGTTTTCAATACGGATCCTATTATTACTACATTTCCCTGAAATATCAGTAAGTCCGTTTAGACACGATCTCCCTTTCTGCCCACCGTTTTTCCTCCCTTCTTATATTTCTTGCTTCTTTCTTCCTTCCTGATTTCCATGCAGCTGCCCTTCCTTTTCTCTGGGGTCACAAGAGGTCTCAGGTGTTTCACGTAGACAATTCAATAAGAAAATAAAATTTTTAAAACAATCGGCGGAATCCAGTGTGTCAGGAGAGCGAGCCTATGAAACAAAGCGATCGCCTTCATTTCCAGAGCAGACAAATACAGAGAGACAGAGACAGACAGAGACGGACAGAGACAGACAGACAGAAAAGAGAGAGAGAACAGAGACACAGAGAGAGAGAAACAGAGAGAGAGAGAGAGAGAGAGAGAGAGAGAGAGAGAGAGACAGACAGACCAACTCAAGGATAAACTGATTTCGTTGACTGTGCATTCAGGAAAGCCTGCCTGGAAGAGGAGGCATGGGAACTAGAGTTGAAAGGAAAAAACAAGCTTTTTTCAGCGTGCATGTTTTGACGTGGATGGGAAACTCTCGGCTAAGAGAATCGCATATGCCGATCACACATGCGGTGTCTGTCACCTGTCGGATTATTTGGGATCTAGGATGAGCGAACGGAGCAGAAGCAGAAGCTGGCGGCCAGACGTGTGGGGTCCGTGGTCTGTTTCGTAGGCGGCGAGGCCGGGCGAGGGGCTTCGGGCAGTGGAGGGACATAGCTGTACCGTCTGAAAACTGTTCAAGAATCGCGTTCGGGGGAGGACCACACAGAGAACCGCCGAACGAGAGGGTGACATCGCCCAGACGGGGCATCACGTCGATAGCCGTGCCGCGAGCGGATTCGGGGCAGGTGGCAGGAGAGAGAGGTAAGAGCTTCGTCGTCATGCGAGGCATGTCCTGGAAGGGAGGTCGCAGTCAGTCCTGGCACTTGGGGCGACGTTTTTCTTGCCTTTTCTATGCCATGAGCAAACGTACGGACCACGTTCATATTTCTCTGCAAACGTCCTCGAGAGCTGCTTCCCCGGTCTGGGGTGTCACCTACAATCACGCACTGCGCGTACCGTTTGTTGATTTGTTTCTTGATTTACTTATTTTCTTTCCGTCCCCCCTCCCCCGCCCCGCTTCGTCAGCCGTCCGCTTGCTCCCTGTACCGACGGGTCTGCCTCTGTGTCATCTCGTTGATTCATTTGTTTAGTTTTCTTGTTGGTTTTTTGTTTTTGGAGTTTTCTTTCGTGTTTTTTTGTTTGTTTGTTTTCATTTTAGATTCCACACATGCGTGCGATCGTGCAGTACCTGCCTTTCTTCCTGTGACCCATTCCACTTAGCGCGATGCCCCCCGTGTGTCGCAGACTGTAGGGTGCCATTCCTTTTTAACAGCCGAGTAGTATTCCACTGCGTATGTGTCCCACCTCCTCTTCCCGCAGTCATCTGCGGATGGGCCTTAGCTGGTTCCACGTCTTGCTTGTTCCTCGTGAAGCTGCAGCAAACGTAGGGGCGTGTGTATCTTCTTGAACCGATGTTTCTGTTTCCTTTGGCTACACACCCAGAAGGGGGATTGCTGAGTCGTAAGGTGGCTCTATTTTTTTTTTCTTTAAACATTTTTTGCTCCGTACTATTTTCCACGGCGGCTGCTGCAACCCCAGGTCAGCGTCAGGAACTCTGACCTGCAGAGCCATCGCAGGCCCCGCTCTGGTTTGAGTCGCCCCGCGGCGCGGTGGCCACGGCTGTGTGTGCACCTGCTCTTGACTGCTCACCAGCGAAGCTTCTACTTGCAGGAATTCTCAAGGCGCAATCTGGCCGCCTGTGTTCTCGCCACCCACCCACATTCATCCGAGTCGACTGAGAGACCCTATCGCGCCAGAAGCGTCCTCCGCTACCTCCGGCTGTTTATCTATGTCCATCCTGCGGGAAACCACAGCTCTCAGCAACAGCACCGTCCGCTGATCGCTGTTCTATTATCTACCACTTTTTGCACGTTTCCATCTGTTGCACGTTTCTCTGATTTATGTTATGCAGGTCCTCACGGCCTGAATGGATAATTAACAGTGCAGTGATTTTTCAAATGACCACTAATATTTTGTTTGCTGTTATTTTCCACGTGTTTTGCATACGCCATGGAGCATAGAGCGGAGATTCAATCATGAGGAAAAGGGAGAAAAATTAAGGAGAGGTCTTTGTAAGCAATCCCTGTGAAACGCGCAGGTAGCTCCTGTTGGAATGCTTCCCCCCGCCCCCAGTTTCAAGTCCCAAGAAGGGTGACAAAGGTCGACCTGTTACCAGATGCCATCAGACACCTTTCTGCAGCATGTCGCTTCCATGTGACTCTGTTTTTTCATATGAATTCTACCTCTGCAGCTCTGTTACGTCTGCTCTGCCACAAACTCGCATCGTGGCACACACTGTTGTTGGGCTCCCCATAGTGTAATAGGATGGGTGTGCATTTAAACCACCGATAGATGGAGAAAAGGCTAATGATGATCGATCGACCCAACAGGTCACAACGAAAGAGACAGGAATGAAAAAGGAAGCGTAAAAGGAAAGCATGTTCTATAAAAATTAAATTTTGTTAAAAGTTACAGATCTATGATGAAAATGAAGAAATAAATAGATTAATCTCAGTGGTTGGAATGAATGAACTAGAAATTAATGAGTTGGCGTTGTGTGAAAATTATGCATGAAGAGTAAGTTCTTGTTAATGCAAAAAAAAAGCAGAAAAATAGGATATAGTCGTCATGAGTGTGCATACGGGTAGGAAAAGTCTACGCAGATGGACTGGATAGATATGACACAGATTCCTGAAAATGGTTGTCTCGTGAGGGAAGGGGACCGATTTCCCCCAAGATAAGTGCTACGTCATGCTGTTTTTGTAATATAAAAGTTTTAATGGAGAATTTAGCTTTTGAATCTGTTAATGCTGGGTAGCGGCTACTATAATTCCATTATCCTTCTCATTTCATTTTCTATCATTGTAAATATGTTAAATATAAAGAAAATCATATTCTGTGAGCCTTAGAAAACCTCACAGTGGATTATGAATGAAATCAACAAATACGTGACATTTTGGAACCTCAGGAATTTCCGATGACAACGGGTCCTTAGAGCACATATTCTAAATAGGGTAACGACCACCATTTTGAACAGACAAACAAAACGACATTCTGGAGAAAGACCACAATTTGAGCCAAATCCTCTGCTTCCAGGGATTCTGAGGGAGGTCGTCAAATCTCCTGAAATGTGGATAGAAATAACGATCGAATAGTAACCTTCACTCTTAATACATTAGTTAATTCCGGGAACCCAAGGCACCTCGTCTGTGAAACGGGGAGGAAGCAATTCGGACTTTATCACACGTGTTTGAGGATATACTAGAGTGAACGCCACGGGATTAAGAAGCTCACTGTAGTTACAACATAGTCATGATGCTGTGAAGTGCGTCACAGGAAAAAATATAAAGAAAGACAATATGCCAGAATGATTTTGGACCCCATTCTTCACAAAACAGCTCCATAAATGTCCGATGAATCAAGCTGGCTTTGTCCTGGCCAGCTGACCTCAGGAAACCAATCAGCACACGCCTCCCCCTATGTGAGATGTCACTGTCACGGCTTGGTTCTCAGCCTGCCGTAACCAGCAGTCTCTCTGCTTTCGAATCTGTGACACGGGGCCCTATCAGTGTGCTCCGGGCGACACATGGTGAGGCTGTAAAAAGGTGAGTTTCCAGCTACTCGTTCTCGGCAGTTTTCTGCGAAACGTGGGTTTCGGAGGAGACGTGACGAGTCATCGCGGCTGAAAAGGATGGACGTACGAAAGCCTCGTCAACTTTGCAGAATACGGTACCAGTGACCGAAGGCAAGAGGAATGCAGAACACAGCAAGCGCCTAAGGTGATTGGCAAGATCAGAACTTTAGTAAGATGTTTTTTAGACGGCGGCAATATGCCCACGAAATGCCAAGTGATAGTTAAAGCAACATTGCAGTACGAAGCGATGTATATTTTTCGAACCTCGTGTTGTTTCCTTTGTCCTAAAAGTATAACGAATACCAAAATGCGCACAAACGTTAACTCAGATCTACGAATTGCAGTTAATTTTGGTGTTGTTTTTTGAAAATTACGGAGAATTTCCCCCCCACATGTGAGTGAGTCAGATTCAGCAACATACGCATGGCTGAATGTGTTTCTTAAACCTGCCTTTGAATCGTATCTGGGTCTTCACAGATTCTTTCAGTGACGTTTGAAAAAAATCATAAACGTTTCTCAAGCCACTTTCACATAAGTCATAGCTTCTTTATGAGAAACCAAATCCCATAATGCTTATTACTGAGAGCACTGCATTTGCTTTTGGGTTTTCTTGAACCGTGCACTTAAAGGAAGTTTAAAATTAGAATCAGATGTCATTGAAAATCAAGGGGAAAATAGCTCGGGAATGCGACCGGCAATGAAGATTTTTCTCGTTGTAATTTTATTTCAAATGTTGGAAAAAACATATAAGCGTAGTCTAAACCTATTCTGTTGTTTTTGGCGTTCAGTTTTGATACTGGAGGACCAACTGTTTCTCTCATAAACTAAAAGCCCAAGAGAGTCGATTTTAAAAAGTAAGACTCTCTAAAGTCTGGAAGGAAAATTGGATGGTGTTCACCCGTCTAAGTAATGGCAGCTTACAGAATACACAACCTCACCTGAATCACCTGAATCCACCAGCTGCCGTCCCTGGGACATAAAGCAGCTAGGGCTTGTGGGTTTGTTTGTTTGTTTGTTTGTTTGTTTATCTGTCATTTAAATCACAGGTTCTTTCTTCAGGCTCAGTCAGTGGCTTTTCTGTGGTCATCACAGTGGGTGGGAGACAATTGGACAAAAGCAAAGCGATTTTGCAGTTCCAACTAGAGAACTGTGGAAAACAGTTCAAATGAGCTGTCTTCTTCAACACGCCGTTAAGACATTGAAACAGGCGTTGAAAATGTAGTATTTCTGCAGCAGGAGGGCACTAGATACAGTGCGAAATTCTGGAGACATTCAAATGTGGGTCGCATTGCATTTTAGGGTCGATGGGGTCTCTCGAAATGTTTCTTTTGGGATCAGTTGGCTGAACGGCCATAGAAACGAAATATCAGTTCAAAACTAGAAGGATCGTCCAGTGCATTTTCATTCTAATCCAGTCTGTGGATATCTTTTTGATTGTCGAGAACACTGATAGTCTGTGGTCAAAGACACATGTCAGAGTCATTATCCTTTTTTTTTTTTTTTTTTTTTTTTTAATGAAAGCGTGTCACTGAGTGTGTTGCTGGGTTGGGAGTCAGCTCAGCAGCGGAGCGCACGTGCGCGTGCTGCATATCCGCTGTCCTGCCCCGCGTGAGCTGTCACACCCATCCCGCCGCTACGTGTCCCTCCGCCCGTCCGCTTTCCGTGTTCTTCCCGCAGAGCTGGGATCGAGCTGGGAGACGTGCCTGACACATGTGGATCCTTCCTCGGGCATCTCAGGAGTGACAAGGAGGACACACCGTCAGCCCCTGCTCAGTCTTACTTTTCTGTCGTACACTCTGGAAATAATCATGGATCCCGCCCCAGGAAGGCATGGTGGAGACATGTACCATGTTTCCCCAAGCCTGGCATGTACGTGTCCTAACTAGTGGATGTTCTCGTTATTTCTTATGTTAATGAAACTTTAAAAAATAAAATAAAACCCAGTCCGTTAAAATGAAAACATATATATCATGATACTATAATGATGAAAGAGTAAAATTGACCTAATTTTAAAACATGGTCGCTATACAGCACGGGGAATACAGTCGATAATATTCTACTAACCATGCGTGGCTCTAGGTGGGGACGGGAATAATTGGAGGGTCACTTCATAAGTTGCAGAAGTGTCTAACCCCTGTACGGCTCACCCGAAACTAATGTAATATTGTGTTTCAACTCTCATTGAAACTGTTTTAAAATAAAAAAAGAGCAGCCATAATAAACGGTGGCTATAATGTACATAAAGTAAAACGTGCTATTTTTATTGCATAGATCTGTAACTTTTGAGAGAAATGCAGGCATCGGACTGATGACATAACGCGTGTTTGCTGCATGCCCCTGACATGCTGTTCTCCTTTGTGGTCAGTGCTTTGTCCAGCCTCAGGCCCCGTGACCAGCTAGTCTCTTCTGCTTTCCAGAGTTTTCTATAAAGGGCTCATATAACATGCACTCTACTGAGACCAGCTGCTTTCACTTAGATTAACCCGTTTGAGGGTCACCCAGGTTCTTGCACGAGTCAGTATTTCCTTCCTTCCTACGGCTGCGTCCTGATCCGTCTGTCACGTGTCCCTCCGTGTGCTCACCCACTGTCCGCTGACGGACGGCGAGGCCTTTTATTTTTATCGTTATAAATAAACTCATGATAAATACTCCTCGTTGACAGATTTTCTAAAATTATTTTATTTCATTTTTTAATTAATTAATTTATTTAAAATAGTTTCGAGTATACAATACATTGGCGAGACATCTATATAGCTCATAAAACGATCCCCCCAAATGCTCCCTCCCTCCCCTGGCCAATATGTTAATGCTGACCGCATTCCCCCTGCCGTGCTCCCCACCCCGTGACCATCCATCAGCTACTGATTGGTATTTGTTTAACCCTTCCCCATTCTCCCAGCCCCCAAACCCCCTCCCCTCTGTCTATCACCAAATTGTCCACTGTATTTGTGAGTCTGGTTTAGATCGGTTTGTTCTTTTTGTTCCTTAGATTCTACATCTAAGTGAAATCATGTGGTATTCATCTTTCTCTGTCTGACTTACGTCACTCAGCGTAATAACCTCTAGGTCCATCCACGTCATTGCAAATGGTAGGATTTCATTTTTTTTAATGGCTGAGTAACATCCTATTGTATATACGAACCATAACTTCTTAATCCGATCGTGCATTGATGGGCACTGAGGTCTCTTCCATATCTTGGCTGTCGTCAGCTGTGCTGCCGTGAATACTGGGGCGCACGATGCCTCGCGTTTGGATTTCGTGGACGTTCCGAGGCTCTCGCCGGTAAACGGTCTTCTCTCCTCTGCGCCTTTCTCAGCTTCAGCCTCGGCTCCTGTCTTGGATCCACGTGGCTGATGTTTTTACAGCTGCTTTCAGGCTTCGCGTCAGCCTCCCCACCCCCGTGTCATGTGTCAGTCTGTATCTCTTGCCCCCTCATCTTTCCGATTTAAGAAAACTATTGAATTTGAAATGATTTCTTAGGTGAGGCTTTGCACATTTTCTTTTCTTTGCCTTATGTCTGCTGGTAATGCGTAAATGTGCATGTGCATAGATGCGTGTCGCATGTAGCGTGTGTGTAAATAGATGTGTGTGCGTGCGTGTGTCTGTTCCTTCACTGGCAGGCCCGTAGGTTGTTTACAAGCCTTGGGTTTTGTGAGTAATGCTGCAGTGAACATGTGCGTGCAGATGTCTCTTTGAGTTAGTGTTTTCCTTTCATTCAGATAAATACCCAGAAGTCAGATTGCTGCATCATCTGCTCCTTCTTCGTTAATTTTCGAGGACCTGCCATGCTGTTTTCCACAGCGGCCGCTGCAAGTTCATTTCAGGCTGTGCTTATATATCCTCATGAGACGGAATGATTTAAAAAATTATCATAAACAGTGCGAAATGAGCGGAGTGGAAATAGCGTAGCTTATAGTGTAGGATGACACATATTGACATGATATCTCTCTGTAGATAGAAAGAAAAAAAAAAAGACTAGAAAGCAATATTTTTGAATGTGGAAAGTCGTCATGCCAGCCTGATGCATTCATGGCTGTTTACTTTCTTCTTTTACGTCTTGTGGCTTCAGCAGACGTCCAGGTTAGCGGGCCGGAGGTCCGGTCTGGAGCTCAGCTCCTTGGGAGTGACGGACAGTATCGACCGCTGGGATAGCTCAGCCAGCACGACTGAATTCCATTTGTACCTTTCACTGGAGGCCCAGATGTGTCACCTTGATAAACACAACAGAGTTTTGGGTGGCACTTGGTGCCACCTGCGAAAGTAGACAGTCAGATGGCGAATTAAAACGTACCTGGGAGAATGATCTGGGGGAAATCTTAGGAAGCCGTGGCATTTCTTCGCATAGAGCAAAAACAAAAAATATGACATAAAAACGACCCTAAAATATGTAAGGACTGAATGTGGGCATGCTTTTAGATATTGCAAATCTGTTCTGTTAAAATAGCACACACACAGGTATAATAGAAGGTCACGGGTTTGACCTTGGGTCCTGGGAAAGAATCTATTTGCTTGAAAATCCAATTAAGAATAAGAGAACAATCAGCAAAAGAAGTTTTAAAACTTGCTGCTTTTGACTAATATCCTTGAGATGAATGTGCCCTTTTTTTTTTTTGGACCAATTTCCTCATTTCAAAAATTTAACCAACGCGTCTCTTAAACTCAAGGTGCCAATTTATAAAAAAAGAAAATGTGAATAAATGGGCATACGTAAGAAAGGATTACATTAGGGCCACGAAGACCTAGGAGGGTCGGAAAAGATCTACGTTTGCTGCCTTTCAGATGTGGGAATTTGGAGGAATCTGCGCATCCCAAAGCTCCCCAGGAAAATCATTAACCGAACTGCTAATTAAAGCGAGGCTGACCCAGGTCCCACTTCCAGAAGGCGACGTTCTTTCTAGCACAAGTCTGCCTGCTCTTTTGCACAGAAATGGATTGATTAACAGGTGGCTGTTAATTAGTAGGATTTCCGAGAGCTTTAGAAATTTATATTTCAAAACCAGAAGTGACCCGGGCAGGAGAAATACGCACCTGGAACAGAATAGTTTCCCCATGAAAACCCCTGGCAAGAGACACAAGGTAGGACTGGGTGCCCCAGCTCAGAGCAGTATAAATCTTCTGTCATCGGCGATGTCCCCTCCACCTCGTAGGGAACCAGAAGGGCTAAAGTCCAGCTTTGATCCTTCTGCGTCACCCTCGTCCACCTGTCTGGCATAAGTCAGCCCCAGGCAAGACCCTAACTGAGGCATTTTCATCTCCTAGTACACAGGCTGACGTCACAGGACTGACCTTGGGTTGAAAAGATAGTCTTTTTCATAAAGCTATCCCCACAGGCAAATTCAACTGTACATCAATAGAAGGAAAACCACAACAAAACAAAACATACGACAAAATAAAACAAACGTAACAGCCCTACGTACGCTTTAAATATTATTAATAATGTGCTTATTTTTGCCATGGTGTAGGAGAAATATACGTAATCGGTTGGTAGGCATCAAATCTTCACGAATGTGTGTAATGACTCGTACAGGTTCATTGTCCTATAAAAGCCTCGTGGCTTTCTTTTAGTAGAGATGTGACAATATGTGCCACACTATTTTTCCAATAGGATTGGCCCACCGATTTCTCCTTCCCTTTAATTTAAAACGAGACGATAAATTCCACGGAGTGGAAAATCGATAAAGGGATCTTCTGCAATTTGAAAAGATTAAGGATTTATCGAAAGTACAAAAGCCCTGCATTTAAACATAATGGGCTTCTGCCCCCATCGGTGAGGTGTGACTGATACGAATTATCAAATTTACGGACAAACGCCCTTTGTTCTGGACTCCTAAGAAAAGGAATACAGGACGAAGAAGGTTTCGACTATAAAATATAGATTTAGAATAAACATAAATTAAAACCAAAATATCTGCTCACTCACTCATTCATTCATTCATCCAATGCAAGAAATATTTATCAATGACCTGCTAGTTGCATAGAATGGTGATATTGTCACAGCGGTATGAATCCCACGCATTATTAAGGAAATTATAGCAAAGTGAGAATTTTTCTGCAGTGGTGGAGAGAATTTTCAAGGCTCTCGGAGTGTATTTTGCTTTATTAGTGGGACGGTACCAGAAGAATAGAACCTTCATTAATTAGCCGATTGACCGAATGGAATCACCCAGCGTCCCATCACGCTATATGATACGCAGCGTTTCATGAGGACTGCAATTCATCTCAAAACCCAAAAGCGAAAGGATGCAGATTTTGTTTGGCCGTCAGACTCCGCCCCTCCAAACCTGAGGGAGGAGGGGCTTGTGAACAAAAGTTCGGCCCCTGGACTTTCGTCTTCCGTGGACGCCGAAGTCTTGTTGAACTTGGAAGACTGGCGATCATGAGCCCAGTGGTGTCGGGAGGCGGTCAGAGCGTAGAACACCCAGAAGGAAGATCACAGAGGGAATGCAGCATGTCTGACGGGAATCCCCAGTGTGGCCGTGGTTGGGCCTCGTGGAGGAAGGACAGAAGCAAGGTCCCTCAGGAGAAGGGGTACAGGATCCCCAGCGGATCACCGAAAGGCAGGACAAGGGCCATGCTGCAGACGATGAGAGTGAACCAGGAGATAAAGTCTGCAAGGGATGCAAGACAGAGACCTTGGTGTTGCTAGGCGATGGCAACGAGGATGCTGGTGAGACCTTGGCGTTGCTAGGTGATTGGAAGACAGATGATGCTGAGACCTTGGCGTTGCTAGGTGATTGCAATGAGGATGCTTGTGACTCATCTAGGCTATTGTGCTCAAGATACAGAATCGGGTGCTTCGAGGGAGGCAGAGGGAAAAGCCAGGTGGCCACTCAGAGGAACAAAGAGGACGCGTTCCTTCTCATGGCTGGAGAGATTGAGGGACAGAAGTGAAAACCAATGTGTCTCTAAACACCGCACCACAGCAGAGTGGGGTGCAGCCTGCAGGGTGCTGGGGACAGGGTTCCCCTAAGGAGCAGACAGCTGCTGACATTTTTTGGTAGTCAAAGTTCAGAAAATGTCACCAAACAAGGCTGCGTATACCGGAATCACAGTTATTGGACACCGGTCATTTATGGGGCATACGTTTGATTTCTGGAGTTGCCACAAACAAAACAAATCAGAATTTTGTTTCTTCCTGCTGTTTTGCATGCCCCATCGAAATGAAAACTTTCACACTCAAGCACTCAAAGTCAGTCTATGCATTGAGGAATATTTCGAGGTTTTATTTAACAGTATAACTATTCTGAGAGGGAAGAAGCAATCTCACTATTCAACAGAGAGATATATAAAAGCCCCATGGTTTATGGATATACTGGCATATCGAACAGTGGTTATAAATAAACACAGACATAGACACATAGGAGCACAGACATTTATTGTATGCACATCTCAACATGGCCGTGCCTCAGAAACAATGCGGGCTGTCAAAGGCAAGTTACATAATGCTATCTATGGCTTGACCTCACTCGTGCAAAATCTTAAAACAAAATGCATAAACATCTATTCGAGTTTCAACTTTAGATAGGATTGTAGAATAATCTACAATTGGAGATCAGTATTTATTCGAAAGCCCAGAAGATTCGGATGGATGATAGATATCCTCATATACATAGTATATACACGTGAATCCATTTATGCAAATGTAGATATATTCTGCCCAGACATGGAAGAGAGACACCAAGTGATAGACACATGATAGCAATGATCCCCCTCTGCTGCAGAAAGTCAGAGAGAATTTCCGTGCATACGTAAGTGTAAGTGCTATTTACCCCAGCTAATCGGGTGCTCTTCCGTGTTTTAAAGAAATATGTTAACTTCTGTGTCATTTCATGCTTATTGTATTCATTTTAATAAATTGCCGCAAATTAAGGTGCAAAAAAATCCATGCTAAAAATCACGAATCTATTCTCGAGCAAAGCGACACTTTTTTTTCTTGAATTATTGGGGCAGATTGATGTATTATTTTTACAGCCGTATGGCCTATGAGCATCCACAAATCAATATTATTCTTAAAATATCAGCTACGTTTACCTCATTTGCCATGCGTTAGCCGATCTTCCCCCCAAATCAGTTATTTATCTATCCTAACAGAGGATATGAGGTTCACTGAAAGACACCTGGGAATGATTGCTAGGTCCTGGACAACATATTTAAAAACAAAATATAGTGAAATGTGTAACTCTAATTTTGGAATCTCCGATACATGTCAGGGAATTTGTTCAACAGGTTTATATTTCTTTAGTGCCATATAATCTCCTGGTGATATACCAGCTCGTAACGTAAAGCCAACCCTTGGTAACAGGTCAAGTTAACATACTAAACATCCGTTTGAAGATTAACGACGAAAGCTAATTAAAAAAATGGAATGTCCGCATATATTCAAAAGCCCAGGAGATTTTTAAAAGGAAAAACACACATAAAAGGGGGTTCCACATTTAAAGATACTTTACAGATAAGCGATTTTCTAAACCCTATTTCTCTCTTGCCCTATTTTAGTGAGGAAATACGTTCCACCCTTAAAGCTTCAAGTTGTCACAAACATTCTTCAACAGTCCCCACTAGGGACTCCTTAAATGGAGAATTGCATAAACAGTACTTGAAAATCACGTCTTCAAACCCCACAAGCTCTAATTCTCTTAGTTGTTTATATTGACCTTGCTTTTCCAAGAAAAAATATGCTCCCTTAGTAGAAAGCACAATAAAATCTTTCCTTGACTAAAGAAGGCTCAATTAGGTTTAATTTGTCCAATCGGGGTTGATCAACGGAATATAATTTGTCTCACCAAAGTGAAGGCATCGTTAAACTTTCTTTTGGTAGACTGATAAAAACGTCACCTTGACTTCCACGCGAGGGCAAAGAGCAACAGTCCACTCTGTCCTAAGCATCCTTAAAAACATAATTACTGATCTCGGAGTTTCGGCCACCTCTGAAAGCAGTCTTAGCTAGAATCCACAAGTACATACAGCGGAGCGAGTTGCACTTAGCAATTTTTCAGTGTGTCTAATTAGACAGGCGTAGATCATTCAACTCTCTCACAATCAGTGAACCATTTGAAGAACTCGGAGCTCTGCCTTCTGCAGAGGCACACTTAAAAAATATCAGTTTTCATTTTAATTATCGTGCAGAGCAAAGTAACACCTTAAAAGAATGATACGGAAACTATACAACCTGCTCATGGTCTGCGGCAGCCGATGGGAGTCTCATGCACGGCCGTGATGAACGCGCTGGGTCAGAGCATCGTGTAGAAAACTGGGAAGGAAAGAAATTAGTCATCATTCCCCAAGTGATTGATTATCCGGCACAACGGTGCAGAACACAGACGGGGACCCCGAAGGCGATGGTTATCGAGTGTGCGTTCTTCTGACACACACGCGGCCACCTGGAATCAAACGGGGTAAATTGGAGAAGGCGCTTGTCCTGAAAATATCTAGTCGATATATTGTTACAGATAACGAGGCGGTCATTTAAGATACGCCGTCAGTTGGGGATGTCCCTTTTAAATACTAGCCTGTGAGCGCCAACTTGAACATTCTGAAAAAAAAAAAATTACGTGCTTGGAGAAATTAAACACTGCTGTCCAGTTATCCTTGCTTCGGCGTTTGGCAAATCGTGTGGATTTAATATGAAGGACAGATAACACATCAGGTGGTTAAATCCCAATTTCAAAAGAAAAAAACTTCTTAGATTAGCGCAATCTTATAATTTAATAACATCACTAATCGCTAACCCTTGTCGTCAAGTGTTAAAAATACACATTTTGGAAAACCAACAATTTCTAACATGTCTTACTCATGTGGAAATCAATGAGTGCATCACATTTAAACAGTCTAATCACATAACTCTGCAGTGCCCCTCCTATATTTCCACCAGACACATGGACACATATGTCACACAAAGACTTGTACGTGAATTCATAATAGCGTTAGTCAAAACAAACAAACAAAAAAGCAGACGAACCATATGTTCATCAGCCAGTGGACGGATAAACGTATCTCGTTTACCCATGCACACACAGGATAGCATGCATCGATCACAGCATCAGGAAATGCAGTAACAGGGATGAATTTAAGGAAACACAAGGCCGCGTGGGGGAAGCCAGACTCAAACATCTGCCTGCACGCAGGGAGCCCTTCCAGGAACTTCTAGAAAAGACAGAGCTGGAGGGACCGGGAATCGATGCGTGCGTGCCCAAGGCTGGGAGGGGTGTGGACGTGCTGGCTGCAGGGGAGTCGAGAAACTTGTCAAGACATTGACACTGTTTAATCTCGATTGGGGAAGTGAGTACACAAAATACACTTCACACTTTACAAAGATGGGTGTCGTTGTGTGTAAATTGTACCTCAGTAACACTCGAAAATCTGTTACTTTTTATACTAAACTTTCATGGTTACCTTTGTGTATGCTGTCTGTCTGTGTATCATCTACCTATCATGTATCATCTATGTATCTATCTATGTATCTATCATCTAACTATTCATTCATCTGTCTACCTACCATCTATCATCTCTCTCTCTATATCTATCTATCTATCTATCTATCTATCTATCTATCTATCTATCCATCTATCATCATCTACCTATCATCTTTCATCTATGTATCTATCATCTATGCATCCATTCATCTGTCTATCATCCATCTATCATTTATCAATCTATCATCTATCTATCTAATCATCGATCTATTATCATCTACCTATCACCGATGACCTAAATGTCACCTGTGATACACAGGAGGACTCAGCTTCACCCCACACCAAAAAATTCAGGCAGTTTGCAACCAAGAGCCTGGGTAGTCTTGACTCCAAGCTTTACCTACTTAAAACTTTCCAGAAAAAAATACACAAAATCACCTTCTTGGCTTGTCTCATTAGCTGTCTTGGTGCCCCAGAAACCACTCTTCATATGATAGAACCGAATAAAGGCTTGAGGCTCCTCGTTACGCAATGACAGCCTGTCGTTCAGACGGGATACAGCTCCAAGTCGTTGTTCTGTTTTGAGCAGACACGAGCTTCACGGCTGAGCCCTGCGAGGTGACTGTTCATCCGAGTTAGCTCACTTCTCCTTCCCATGTGAGGAAACAGGCTCAAAGACTGAGGCACATGTCGCCTGTCACTCAGCTAGTAGTCAGGACCCGACCGAATCGAAGCGCTGTGCCTGCCCCAGCAGTGGGACGTAAAACAGCACGCACTGCATAACCCACGCATGCGGCAAATGCATGAAATGCATCCACTTCCTGCCCGTTTCCATATACCGCCAGCAAACACTTTCTTCTGTCGGAGGCCATGATTGATATTTATTTATAGCATCGCCTCTTGAAAAATGCATCATGTTTCCATCTGCAATATGAACATCGCCATCCATAATGGATGCTCTTTTACGGTAAAATTTCATTCCACACGCAGGCTCTGTTGGCCGTGTCTCAAAAAGGAGGTGCTTCTGCTGCATAATGCAAGGGTTTTGCTGATCGCTTCTAAAGATGATTGGCAGAAAGCCTGATTGCCATAGGGACTCAAGGCTAGTACTCTCTTTTCTCTAAATTTTCGTCACTACTCACATTCTGTTCAGGTGATCTGAATTAAATGGTACAGGACGACATAAATCTTAGATGTGATTCGTACGGCTATATAGCACATACAGATATATTTTAATAAAGTAAACACTGTTGAATTATCCCACATTGTTCTGTTCCTTCCCACAAATAACATTGAAAATAGCATGAGGATTTAACTGAAAACGGATCAAAACGCAAGTTGGTTCTCTAAGGAAAGGCTAAGTAAAGGAGCATGTTTTACATTCTAAGGTGCTCCAAGGTGATCATCCCTCAAAATCTCTCCAGCACTCACCTGTTCGCTCTTACCTGAAGTTGAGTTAGTGATTTTCACTCTTCAGGCATTATGTCTGTTAACAGGCAAATGAATCTGGAATGGGCAAATCCTTAAGTTAAATTAACATCACCGATACTTTGCTGTGAGGTGCTTCATCCACTGATCAGCTGGCCCGTCCCCAACGAGTGAGTACTGGGCAGAACACAGGCAGTGAGTTCTGAGACACTGAGTGACCCCAGAAGAAGCAGGAGCGTACCTAGGACAGAAGATAGGGTGACACCTGGCTATGAGTCCTAATGTCAGGTGTCCACGTGGGCAACTGTTTTCCACACAGGACCAACGACTTTTCTTTCCGCGATGCAGACCGAGCCGTGGGCAGCGCCTGTCCTCACCGTCAGATTAGGGGGATGGTGGACCGCTGCAGGTAAAGCCACAGTTTTTTCCCGAAAGGGATTAAAACTCCAAGACCCAGATAAACGAGAAAATGATTAGAGTAAATCCGTTTTTTCCTCTACCTCCATTAAGTTTTCAGAATAATTTCTCTGCATCGAGTCGCATTTTATTGTACTTGAGAATGTTTATCTGTAACACCCTCTTATTAATAATTAAAAGCGAAAAATAATAATAATTGTAGGATAGAGTGTAACTGTTGCTTTTCCTTTAAATTCAATACATTTCTGTTGGAGTATAGATTAGCAACTCTATAGAAATTTTAAAAAAACTGTTATTATCTTCTTTAGTCAATGAAGTGGGTACATATTAACGAATGTGCCTTGTCCCGCGTATATTTAAAATAATTTCATTTCGGGATAATGGGTTTTAAGGGGTTTCCAATTACACACTTTGAGAAAAAAGGATACATTTCCATTTAAAGAAACTTTGAAAGAGTTGCGGGCTGTGCGCATAATCGGTGTCCGTGCTCAGAATTACTAATTTATTGTGCGCCGATCCTAATGCCTACTTGATCACAAATAGAAAGGACTGAACAGTGAAGCAGGTCTACAGGCAGTTCATTTGCAATTTTAGACATTTAATAGTTCATAAACCGTGGCACAGCCAAACTCCCTTTCTCACTGTCCCCAAAGCTTTGAGATGAGGCTGCATTTAAGGGGCGCTGGGAATTTTGCGTGAAAAGCCTGCGTGCGCTTTGCGGATTTTCACGTTGGCCATCCTGAGAGTTTTAAGGCAGAAAGCGTCTGACGAGCCCTTCTGTGCGCTAAGCATGTTGCAGACAGACCACCCTTTCGAACGAGACGTCTAGAAATGATCGCTGAGGGAAACGGTTAGCAAACGGGAGGGTAACGGACCTCGTTCAATAATTCTAACCTTCTCAAGACCCTTATTCGATATGACTCCCATATCCTCCCAAGTTATTGTTTCTTTGTGAAAACAGAGAAGACGGCTGATGAGACTGAGCATTAATTGAGGCCGATGACGAAAAAGCAATATTGTGCCTCAGAGGGAGAGGTACCGTTTTAGAATATAATTTTCTCCCCGGAGCAAATTATATTCTCATAATTCCGAACCTTCATAAATTGGCACTGCAGGAAAGTAAATGAATGTTTATCTGATGTTTGAAATGAAACATTTATTTTTATACATGAGTGACTATCCCCTTTGTTATTAGATACTTCTGAAGAAAAAAAAAATACGCATATTTATTAGCTTTTATTTTTCTTGGAAGAATGGAGGAGAGAAGCCCAGTTAGAGATGCTTAGGATGTGGAGAAAGGAAATCGGTTTGAAAACATGTGCTCTCCATTTCTCAGACACAAAAGGAGAGGCAGAGCCCTCCAGCTGTCTGCCACCCTGCCCTGGTGACAACTGCTGGGGACAACTGGGCACTGTCCCGCAGCCCCCGCCCCCCAGGCACATGGAGGAATACGGGGCTGCTGGAGCTAACGGTGGTCCAGAACCGGCCTGTCTCCTGCGTCTCGAAGCAGCTCAGGCTTCTTGGTCATTTCTTGCGTCCTGACGCACGCTGCCCCGAGAGCTCTGAACGGACGCGGGAGGTGACGGGAAACAGCGCGTTTCGGGGTTCGCACTTGCTGTCATTGGGTTAATCCTTCTTTGCAACAGACTGGGAGGGGCCAAGCGCTTGGGCTTTTGTGGACTGGATCCTGCTCTGCTTTGCTAGATGCACCAGGGGCGCATCCTATTGAACGGGGTTTCCCTGCGCGGTTATCACCCAGCTGTTACCCTTCTGAGCTTTTGCCCACCATGAGCACTGGCACACGTAATGTCGCCCCAAGTCGAGCTTCCGGGAAGACAAAGCAGACACCCTTGGGTCGCTTGTCACCTTTACTGGGGCGGCATTTCCCCGCTTCTCGGTAGAATCCTGCAACCTAACGTGGGAGCTCATTCGAGGTTCCAAACGCACGGAAAAGCGTGGTGCGTCAGAAACTGTGCGCTAAATTTAAAAAAAATAAATAAATAAGAAGAAAGATCACAACCTGAAAAAAATTAATTCATTCATCCAATAAGTGTCATGATGTCGTGTTAGGCGCTGGAGAGTCAAAGGAGAAATCTTTGGGAGAAAGAGGGGTTTTCTGTGACATGGAAGATCGGGCCCATTAGAATCAGGTGTCTGTGTTGCCCATTATATCAGGTGTCGTGTTGACTGGACTTGGGACAGGGTCGCAGGTGACTGTAAAATCAAGAGAACAGTTAATGCATGGGCCCTGGAACAGCGTGCAGTGTCCTCTGCGTCCACCAAGCGGGATGGACACACAAAACCAGCGTGGAACCGGCTGGTGACCGGCGGCGAGCGTCTGCTAATGGCCACAGAAAAATCTCGGGCGCAGTGAAATGTCCCCCCCTCAGAAAGGAGGCCTGGTCACAACCTCCGCGCCAAGTGTCAGCAGAGACACATGCGTCATTTTGGAGGTCGCTGGATCGATGGAGCCGCAGCGAGCTTACCAGCGCTGGCCTCTACGAGGGACCCCGCGATGGGTTGGGGTGCCCCGGAGAAGGGGGGACCATGCAACCTGGGAGAAGCCGTGTAGGTCTCGGCGCACGCACGACGTGCGCGCACCGCGCTGCGCCCTCTTTGCGGGGCGTAGCGCTGGAATCCGTGCCCCCAGCGGGGTCCCTAAAGGACATTTGTCCCCAGTCCTGGGGGTGGTGGGGGAGTGGACAGGCACAGTACTGATTGGGATGAGGAACCCCCTTCCCTTTTCTTGGCCCCGTTCTGCTCGCCACCAGCTCTGGATGCCGAGCCGGACTCGGTGGGCGCCCAGCCAGGCTCAGGGGGCGCGCGTCCAGCCGCGGCTGCCCCAGGTGTGTGCGCGCTTGCACTGAACGCACCCCGGGGCGGAGCTGCGCATGTGTCGCCTGCACCCCACGCACCTGGGCGGCTTGGTATGGCAGGACAGCTTCCTTTTTCATGGCTGAGTAATATTCCGCCGTGGTATACATCACCCCTTCTTTATCTAGTCGTCTGCGCGTGGGCATCTCGGCGCTTCCATGTCTTGGCTGCTGCTGTTGCTTATTTTCCAAACCCAAAGTTACGCACTTGGATTTGAGCTATACCTGGTCCGTGCTGTCCTTGACTTCCACCTGCTACGTGTTTAAATATTTGTGTTGAATACTCTGTCTTTGAGGTTGTTCGAGCCCAGCACTGGCTTCATTATTTAGGGAAATAAGGAGACAAGTGCACAGACCCAGGGACTCGCTGACACCTGTTGTGGCGCAGGCGTCTCTAGTTGCCGGATATCCATCCTCTTAAGTAGATTAAGGCATCTCGGTGCCTCCCGCCAGCTCCGCCTGTAAGATGGAGAGGCCGGGACCACGGAGCTGGCATCCTCCGCTCGGTGTCAGTTTGGAAGCCTGCGGTGCGGCTTGCTTTGAAGAGAACAGCCCCAGAATGTCCTCGCCAACACGTAAAGTGCGGCTTCAGGATGCTCAACTGCAAAACACTTTGACGAAAAAAAATCTTTTCCTTTCCAAAGGTCTGATTCGAGGGGAGCTTTTATCACCCTGGAAATAAACGCATTCCGCATTGACTAAGAAAGTTTCCCTGTCTATTTATTTTTTTTGAAACCAGCTTTTCCACGGATATACAGAGGAAGAATAATAAAACGCCCGAGGCTTTACTATTGACCCAGAATAAATGCCTGCCGTCTGCATGCCAGGGGCATACGGTGCGGCCGAGCACGGGGAACTCTGTTTTGTGTGCCATTTGTTGGCAGGGGACATTTTTCGATTCCCGAAGTCCAGTCATTCGTCATCTGCGCTGTGCACACGACATGACGCTGGATCACGGACTTGTAGCATGAGGCTGCCGCTCGGGGAGGCTCTACCCCATCTGTGCCGGTTTCATCCGGTTCTTCCCGTTTCCCTGTGCCCGCCGGCTGCAGTGTAGACCTGCACACGCGCACATACACACACCCCTCTCAAGGCAGTGTGCTTGCACACCCGTGCCTGTGCCACGCCAAGGGCGTCTGTGCCCTTCATCTGTGATGCTCAGCTTCCTAGACTGAGCTTGTCCGCGAGGTCCCTCCCGCAGGCTGTCGCGTTTGGTTTGCCTCGGTCCCCAGGTGTGCAGAATTTGCTCGGTCCTAACAGGTGACGATGCTCGCTCCTCCTGGGGCCTTGCAGGCCACACTCTCTGCAGCTGCACCTAGTAGGTTGTTTAATTAACTACCGTCAACAATGCGCTAAGCGCCCCCAGCGCAGCACAGCGAAGACAAAGGCAGAAACAACGCCAAAAAAAAAGTGTTTATTCCGTGAGCTCCCCACTGTCCCGCGTCCGTCTCTTGCATTAAGCATCGTCCTGAATTCTCTGCGTAGGGCTTTCTTCCTGAAATGAAGGTTTACTGCATCGACGTGTCTTCTTAAGGGGCCGTGTGTTATGTTTTTCCTGCCTTTTTCAGTACGAGGCTGACGCGGTCATCCGCTCGAGGGCACGTCTGTCGTCTTCGACCTCAGCATCTGTGCGTTCCCCGTGGCGTGTGTGCAGTGGACAGCTCAGTGTGCGACGCGGACCAGGGTGCTGCCCACATTGGGGTGGCGTCAGCTCTAGTGTTCCTATATTCCTTTAACCCCTACAGTGATTTCCGCGCGATGCCTAATTTCCAAGTGTTTGCAGAGACTGAGACCCTCCGAGCTTTTTCTGGGTCCATCGAGATGGTCCTGTTTCTCAGCCAAACCCCCAGCACATCCGCAGGGCTCGCTAATAACACACCTCAGCTACAGAGAGGCCCACCCCGCCGGGTCCCGCCAGACCCTGATTTGTCCCCATCGTTCGGGGAGACGTGTCGATCTTTTCCGTGGGCGCTTGAAACCACACTCATAAGTACAGCGGCGTTCTCGTGTTTGTGTGTTTTTCACAGTCTCTGTCGGGTCTGAGTGATGAGCTCACATTGGGCTTGAAGAATGAATGACAGCCGACAGCCGTTTCTATTTCTTTTGTTGCTGTTTTTTTTTTTTTCCTTCTCCCCAGAAAACGGGATGGTTTATGTTTGAACATCCTGTGTAAGGCACCCGGGAAGATGTTTTAAACTCTGTTGGAAGCACTCGGCCGTCATCTCTTTAACAAGGAAACTTTTCCGTCGTCTTGGCTTCTGAGTAACACCACCTGAAAACCACCCTTAACACCTGCCTTGGCGTTCGTCCTGTATGTCAGAGCCTTTGACACTGTGACAAATGTTCTTATTTTTATCTCTGCTCCGTCCGTAGTTACGGCACCTCCTCCATGTAAAACATCGTTCCTTTGTGGGTTTTTTTTTTTCAGTTTTATTGCTAAATAATCGACCCGTATCACGACTCTTTTGTATTTGGTCTTTTCCTCCTTAGTCAGTATTGCCAGAGGTATGCCTATTTTTCCATTTTTTTTTCCCAGACAACAGTTCTTGGTGGTGTTGAATTTCTCAATTGTATTTTTATAATTTTTTGTGTCTTTCTTGTATTTAATCTTTCCGTCTGTATTCATGCGGCTTATGCTTCTGCATTTGTTAATTTTTTTTTTACGCGAACATGCTAGATCGACGTTTTTCAGAAGGTTTATTTATCGATTTAAATTTTTAAAGATGTCATTCCCTCCATGACCCAATTCTGTCTCAACGTGGTCTTGTGACAGGCAGCGTAGACATTATTATTTAATTCTAACAATGCTTTAGACTTTCATTTACGATGTCTCCAGTACCCGATGAGGTGTTAGCTACGCAGGTTTCTGTGTTTGATTAAAGATGCAAGAACTCATTATCTACCTTCTCATCATTAATTTAAAAATTAATGTCAAGCAGTGTCAATATAATATGAATTAAGGAGTAAACAGAAAATATGCCTGTATGAAACTTCGTCTTTGACATTCGTGGAGGGTTTCTGTGACCTGATCTGTGATGAATTATTGCAACAGTCTGTAAGTGCCCAAGAAAATAAACGCATTTTCCGGTGGTCTGTGTGACACGCGCACACTCTTTTGAAACGTCTGTGCACACTTCAGCATCTGCACCTTTCTTGAAGCTGCAGAGTTTTGTGACCTCTCAGGGCAAACGGGAAGGCTGAGGGTGCCAGGCGCAGTAGAGGAGACATGGCTGGGCCAGTGCAGGATGAGGGTGTCCGTCACACCAGAGCCTGAGACCCACTCGGCTGCCAGAGGGAATGCGCCCACGCTCAGCTCACGCGTCGGCCGCACGTGGCTGGCTGTGTCACGGTTTGCCGTGTCCTCTGCCCTCATTGGGAGCTGATGTCGGGGACCCAGCCAGGACCTTCGAGACGCTGCGTCTGGCTCCAACAGCCGCTGCCCTGTGATTGTCCGCCTCCTTCACGGCTGGCTCTGAATCCCAGAGCAGTTCACCCTGCTGGTGTTCGTCCACCCGCCCAAGGCCCCCAGCAGGCGGCCGCGATCGGCCTCTCCACCGGGCAGGAAGGGGTCCCTCCCGGCCACGGCATCGGGCTCACTCTGTAGCCAAGGCAGGGAGAAGCCGCCGGCAGAGAGTGCAGAACAGCCAGGGCCGTGATGACACCCGTGGAAATGACAGGGAGCAGCCCCAGAGCACTCCGCTGCTCACCCCAGGACGGTGACGTGGGTGGGGACTGGGGTGGCCCGCGCTGCCTGGCACGCACTGCTGTGGCCAGCATTAAAACCTACAGAACTGTGTCTTTTCACAGTTCTGGAACCGAGGTGTCTCCGGGCCTCGCTCCCTCCGCAGGCTCCAGGGGACAGGCCTTCTCGCCTCTCCCAGCGTCTGGGGTCCCCAAAATTCAAGCGACTACCCGAGAGGCTCGAGGAAACCAACTGTCCCCTACATGACCTTCTCTCTTTGCCTTCCACGGTCAACGTGTGTTGCGAGCTGGTTTCGTGGTCGGGAGCCGATACCGTCTTCAAGTGTGCGTTCCCGACCTTCCCGTGACATATTTCAAACTTGCCTTTTCTTTTTATATCTAAAGACAGAGAAACGGGAACCTTTTTTTTTAGGGAGGCATACGAGAATTAAAACACCGTGGAAGCACATCCTCCGAGAGAGAAACGCTGTTTGCCTCGGAAGCAAATCATGACTACACTTATTTTAATATTTTTTTTTATAATTAAAAGGAAGCCAAAGATCAGTGACTGTAAAATCAATTCCGAGTCATTGCTTCTACATGCATAATAAACGTGCGTGTAAATTATGGGGATCTCTCCAGCCTACGCTAAATCATAGTTGTTTTTGAGCCGTAATAAGTAAGAAATAGAAGGGACCCGGCTGTGAGGTTTTATATAAGAAACCTTTTTTAAAACAATTCGAAATCTGTCTTGCTTCTTCCTGGCTCTCATCCTGCCATGAGCCGCTGAAATGGAGCCTATAATTCAGAGTTGAAATTCTCTAGATACAGAGTCTTGTTTTAAAATACTGGTAGTGTCTACGGTCCCGCTGCCCTGAACGTGCCCGATCCCGTCTGAGCTCGGAAGCTAAGCAGGGTCGGGCCTGGTTAGTACTTGGATGGGAGACCACCTAGGAAGACCAGGTGCTGTTTGCGTAAACAGTAAAAAAAAAAAATAAGGGATTGTGAGTTGACAAGGCCCTTGCAACCTGTGAGGTCAACCAAGGGCTGCCTCACCCCCCAAAAATGAAAAAAAAATTAAAATACTGGTGGCCACGTTCACTGGACAGCTAATTTATTGATTTTCGTTTTTTCGGCACTTAAAAGATGTTTTAAAAACATGTTTGAATATTTTTGTTTTTTGTTTTGAATGTTCAACTTTTTCTTTTTGGATACGATATTTTATTTTTCAGTTACAGCTGACATTCAACATTACGTTAGTCTCAGGCGCACAGCGTAGCGGTGAGACATTTATACGGCTTGCGAAGTGGAGTCCAGCCCCCCCGCCTGGCACCACGCACCGTGATTTCGGTGTTAAGCACACACACCTGACTGGGCTCATGCAGGTGGACACCGTCCGCCAGGTTGGTTCCCCGTGAAAGTTACAATCTCCTACTCTTGGCCTTGTCAAAGTCCCCAACCTGTGGAGGTGTCCTCCACGTGGCACAGCTGCATTTGCAGTCACCAGTGCTCGCGTGTCACCCCGTTGGGGCTGTGCACGCGCATTACGAGGGGACGGGTGTTCACCCTCACTTTGCTCCTCTGACCCCCTGAGGCTGTGTGTCACGTTCCACCCCGCGTCTTCCTGCCGGGCGGTCTCAGAATCAACACGGGGTTGGCGGGCGGTCTCTTGTCCATCATCCTCTCCGATGTGGCACCCAGCGTGGCCTCGAAGAGTCACGGGCAGCGTCCCTGAGGACCCACCAGCGCCGTGAGCTAGGAGGCGGATCCCTTTCTCTGTGTAAACGTCAAGTTACAGTGCCTTCTAGTCCGTCTGTGGCCAAGTGCCACATTCTCCCTCGTTGTCACACGCAAGGCCCTCCACGTCTGAGTGCCCAGCGTGAGCATGGGTCCTGCCTCTGCCCACGTACCCCTAGCTTCCCACAGCCCAAGCCTCTAATACAAACACGATAAGCATTCCTTACGACCGCGCCACGTGACTGGGGATCCACGCAGACAAAGGGCCGGGGTTCTTCCCGAGCCCTCCCAGGAGGCGAGGCGTCGGGTCATGCCGCAGGCTGCTGTGTTAGCGGTGGACCAGCCACGCCCACGAGCTGTACCAGCTCCGTGGCTGTGACGGCAAAGGGCTCTGAGGCATGACGACGATGACGGACGGGTCCTAAGCGAAAGAAAGTTCGCCCTAAAGAGGAACGATCAACCCCCAGGAAGCAGCAGATGTGATGCCTCCACACTCATCTCTCTGGTCCTGCCCAGTGCATGGGGCGTGGACAGCCAGTGGGTCCCGGATGTTGACAGGTTTCATCAAACAGCCTCCCGGGGCACCTGTACCCACACACTCTGGAGGAGCCCAGACCGCAGGGCCCACCCAGTGCAGCAGACACATCCTGTCTTTGTCACCGGAGTGGATGCGTCACAACCACAAGACAGGACAGTGCGATTCCAGACTGTGAACGTGAATGTCCCCTTCGGCCAGCGGACAAAGTCTAGCCTGTCCCGCATCAGAATCCTTCCTGCTGAAGAAAGCAAAACACAACACTATGTCACATACACCCCGACAGAAAAAGGAAAAACAGAGTTAGCCATTGTTTCTGGGTTCTGTTTTTTCCCGTAGGTAAGGCCCCCCACTATTGATTTTCGGGTTATACTCTAAAAGGGGAGAAAACTGACTACTTAATAAAAAGCCTCTTCTTTATTCGAGGAAAATTCAGGTGGCAGAGGGTGTCTCCTGCATGCGGTTTGCACGTAGCCCGGCGGAGACGTTCACGGCTGTTTCCGATGTTCAAGGCCATGTACACGGGAAGGTCACAGGCACGGGGCGTCGGCAGGGGGACTTCACGTGTGTTTCAGTGACTTTAGGCACATGTTTTCCGAGAATTAGTGCATAAAACGCCATCCCCTCCGACCGCCGCGTCCCCCCAGACCGGGAGCCGCATCGTGTCGCAGAAAGCCGAAGCCTGGCCCGCTGCGTGTGGCGTGCGACTTGGCGCCGAGTGTGCGTGTGTGTGTAGGAGTGTGCGTGTGTGTATCTGTGAGCGTGTGTCATCTTTTCCCTAGAGACGTCATTTCTTTTGACGTGGAACATTGTCCCAAAGAACGAATCATCAGGAATTTTAGCTTCCTAGAGAGGCTGTAATAAACCGGTACGGATGAGGCGCATGGAACCACAGACATCGATTCGTCCCCGTCCTGGAGGCTGACGGCTGAGATGCAGGTGTGGGTGGGATTGGTCCCTCCTGGGGCCTCTCTCCTGGCCGTGTGGACGCCGTCCCCTCCCCGTGTCCCCACATGGTCATCCGTCTGTGTGTGCCTGTGTCCTCATCCCCTCTTATAAGGACACAGCCTTATGGGATCAGGATGGCCTCATTGTACCTTAATCAACTCTATAAACACCCCATCTCCACAATCAGCTATGTTTTGAGGTTCTCGGAGTGAAGGCTTCAATGAGCACACAGTGTTTCTCGGAGGACACAGTTCAGACCATAAATGCAAGGTGTAAGGAAAGACTAGCTTTGCTGACTTTCAAAGTGTTCTTGGAGCAAGGGTCCTTTCATTATCTGATGGAGAGGCCCAGCATTTTCTAGGAAATATGACTCGAAAAGAAAACAAACAGATGAAAACACCCCTTTCCTGTCGTGGTACATGTGACGATCTAAGTCACCACAGTGACAACATCCGCAGGTCCCCGGTCTGCGCGGCCTCACCCCAGAGACGGTGCAAACGGTCACAGAGAGGGAGACTTAGGTACATCTGCGTTACCTGTGCTCCAAAGTAGGTTTTACATCTCATACTTTCCTCTAAAACTCAATTTTCTACAGTCTCCGAATTTCTACATTCTACAAACCTCCATTCTCTAAATTCTACCTGCTACAAAAACCTGCCCTGAAAAGGAACCCATTCCCCGAGCGACGTTTCGTGAGTGACGGAGCGAGCCTCCTTCCCAGGTGCCTCTGTCTGTTGCTTCCCCTCGTGCATTTTTTGGGGAGATCTGTCCCGCGAGATTAAGAGAGAAAAACGCACGGTTCACACTCCTGCGACGTCGGGTGTGGATTTGGCACCGGCGATAAATCGCCGCGGCGTCTGTGAGAACGGAACGCAACGCGAAAATATTTTCGGAAAAAAAATCCACTGTGGTTTCGTGTCTCGTGGTGCCCGATTCAATCACTCTCGGTGACTGCAGGTCTGAAGGAGTGGGGGCCCGGGGCGTCGGCAGGCCGCAGGCCCGTGATAAATGCATTTTTCAGGTTGATGCATGAAAAAAAATAAGCGCATAAGCATATCGTGTAGATTGAAGGTGAAAATGCAGCTGAATCACTGACGTCATAAGGAGTCAAACTTCATGCGGCCACAGAGAAGACCCCGGCTCATTTGCAGCATCTTACCTTCTCGTCACCGTCCCTGTCTCTCTGTCAGTCCATATTTTCTCCTGGTTTTTTTTCTGTGTGTGTGTGTCTTTGTTTTGTTCTGTTTTATTTTGGGGGGAAAGGGGGCATCACACGGTAGCAGACAGGAAGCCGAGCCTTCTGTTTTGACTCAGCTTCTCAACCACGGTGATGATCCCTTTGGTGACTCATGAAAATGCTTCTCTTCTTCCTTGTTCCTTCCTTCCTTCCTTCCTTCCTTCCTTCCTTCCTTCCTTCCTTCCTTCCTTCCTTCCTTCCTTCCTTCCTTCCTTCCTTCTTTCCTTCCTTCCTTCCCTCCTTCTCCGCCATGAGCAGCATAGTAAGAGTGACCGTAAGTAACAAGTTTTTGTTTATTTTTTCCCCCAGAGAATTTGTTACAAGTAAAACCTTGACTGCGGCTTGCAGAAAACCTGCAAGCTGAATTCCGCGGGTGGCTCGTCCCCACGGGGCAGGCCTGAGGCCACCAGGGAGGGAGGCAGCAGCGTCGAATACGACTCTCCTCCAAGGAGAAGAGACACTTGCCGTGGGGGACACGTGGACAGGGCACGCTCGGACGAGTCAAGGAACCCCAATGACAGGTGGGGCTCTCAGCGTGGCCAGCCTGCTCGCCGGGAGAGGCACGGAGGCGTCTCCCGAGGCCGCGGGGGACCATGTCGTGGGGAAGCCGGTGAGTAACTATCGTGGTGCTTGGCGGTCACTGAAGCAAGCTCTCGCCCGCTTTGACTGAAAGCCCGTGTCCAATGCAATTACCAGCTTGTCCATCACATGTCTCAAAATAGAACGTGGAGCCCCACAGGGGACCGCTTAAAATAGTTACATTTGCATGAATTGTGATTCCCACCTTACAAACCACACGGCCCCAGGGAAAATTCCGCGAAGGCATTCGAGTAAAAAAATACGCTTCGTATGTGAGGGATCATAAAATAGAAACAAAAAGTAAATGCCTGCTTTGTATTTAAATAACATTCCTTCTAACTCGAAATAGGTGTACCTGACGACAAAAAATAAAGAAATTCTATGTGTCATTGGAATGCTATCCTCAGATAAATGAAGACAGGAATTCGAACATTTCTGTATGCATCCACAAAGTGTAACGTGAGAAGGAAAAAATATGAAACGCGGAGAGGCAATTAATTGAATTTGGAGGATCTTAAATAATTTAAGAAGTTGCCCTAAAATAAAAAGCACACCATCCTTTGATTCTACAGGTGTATAAGTTTAATGTCAATGTGGTAATACGCAGTTGCAGGGCGGGGAAAACAGTGTAAGAGGTGAACCTACAGACACACGTCCCAGATGTTAAATGATTTTTATCCAAAACAGCGTTTTCTTTAGACAGCTTTTTTTTTTTTCCTGTGACATTTGCAGTCCACAGACCAAGGAAATACAGGACAGAACCACCGCTCCCAAATTTCCCAACCTGCTACGGAATTAATTATCCAATCCGAAGACCCGCTTGACGCTAGATTTTCTATCCCTTAATCGTTTTAATCCACGTAGCTCCCTCCTTTTCAATTTGAACTCATTGCATGGAAATGGATGAATAATAATTATCGATTGATGATGTGCGCTCATTATTGATCCATGAATTGCTTCCATGTCTTTCTTCTTCCTTCCTTCCTTCCTTCCTTCCTTCCTTCCTTCCTTCCTTCCTTCCTTCCTTCCTTCCTTCCTTCCTCCTATTATTTCTTCCTTTCTTCATCCTTTTGCTGACCTGTTTCTCTTTCTCCCACCTATTGTTTCAAGACACACACACACACACACACACACACAATACACACACACACAATACCACACACACACCAGTGACCACAATTTATAAATGTTGGGATGCTTTCTTCATTCCATTCTCTTGCCTTCGTTGACGGAAATGGTCACGTTTAATCTGTCCGCCTCATTTTATTGCCTCGATAGGATTTATTCCTGAAGGGAACATTTTAAGTTTTACCATAAAAGTGTTTCATACGATCTGTACTATTTTAGGACTTACTGTTTCTTTTAACATGTTACAAAGTGTCGTGGATATAATTAGCTTTCGCCCTGGCTGATTTCTTTTGATCACTATGTACTATTTCGTCGCCCTGATACATTACAACGGTCACCTGTAATTTGTCCTTAGCTCAATTTATTCTTTTTGACCGCTGTGTATTTCATTGCATAATTAACCAACATGCCCACAGTACAGGATGAGCAGGAGGATGCTGTGTCGGGTGTATCAGGTCCCACAAGCTGAAAAGCAGGTGGAGGTGTGTTTGTGTAGGTACAAGCCACGTGTCCTGTCAGCCAAGCGTGGCAGGGGTTCAGGGCCTTTTTTCCGAGGTAGCCCACGGCTTCTGCTGGAAATAATAAGTAAGGCGGTACCGAGCAAACTAAGCAAACGGATGAAAAACAAAGTGAGTAGATTCAATACAGATTTGGAAGCATAAAATCAGTGGTAGCTGCAGGACACGTGAGGGAAGTTCTCTCTTTCCCTGGATATCAAGAAAGTGGGTAAAAATGAGAAAAATAACAATGGAAATGACAAGCGAAGAGATTCCGTCACCGATTTTCGGTGGATTCTGCTGCAGAAACAGGAACAGGTCTCGAAAAGCTTTAGACTTGGAAAGGATTCTCAGTGGTTCTGAAGCCCACCAGGAGCCAGGAAGTTTACTCGATGCTTCTCAGGTCCCGTCATCCCTTAAAACGAACTCATAAGCTGCGTGTTCCTCTCCAACCCCGAGAGCAGCCGCGGGTCACCGGATTCAGCAGTGTCGTCCCAGTGAGAAACGAGGGTAAAGTGGCCTTTCTTCCGCCTCGTGGTCATTTTCCAGGTGGTCCCTATGAACGTGAACTGCTTTATTAATTGAAAAACATGTTATACATTAAAAAAAAAAACAAAAACAAAAACAAAACAGTCCCTCCACACATACAACGCCCATGCTGTCTCTGCTCTAGGTGTGGTATACGAGACTTAAAGAGAAACTGCTAGCATATTTTTGCACGAAATGAGCCTAAAATCTGCCTCTCGCAGAGGCCATTTCAAGAAGTCAGCCGTTTGGGGGCTCGGGGCTGGGGGCACGCAGCCGGTAGAATGTGGCAGCTGACGTGTCCCCTTCCCATTCAATGACGAGCTCCTTGGACGTGGCTGGATAGTGAATGTCTGCTAATCAAGTCTACTCTGGTTTTTCCCAGGTTAGAATTTTAGCTCCTGGGGTTGGTCACTGACACTACCTCACAGGTCCATGCCAGACACTTATCGTCTGGCGGCATGAAAGTTGTTTACCAATAATACCGTAACAAAAAAAAAAAAAAAAATAAGTAAATAAACAGCGAAAACATAATAGGTTGAGGTGGTAGCATTCAGGACCTTTAAAAAAAAAGAAAAAAAAAACAACTTATTCTCAACCGCCGAGCGCCTGCTGTGTTGCAGACAGCACGTTCGGAATTGCCCCTTCATCGGTTCATTAAATCGTCACCATGCTCTGGACCGAAATGCCCATGGCTTTGTGGTCAAGAACGCAGACCACAACAATTGAGATCTTCACATGCGATATATAGCTTTGTCTCTTGGGGCAATTCACTGAGTGTCTCTAAACCTTCATTCGTCGCTATAGAAAATAGAAATAAAACGCTAACAGCATTGTAAAAAAAAAAAAAAGAGAGAGATGGCAGGAGTTAATGTAACAGATTTGCCTAGCAGATTGGAAACACAATTAAAATGTATAAATATAAAATGTATCTCTCCACTTGAATAATACATATTTTTGTAGCGGAGAAAGGCGTAGACACAGACTGCCCGATTCTCAGTGAAACTGCACAGAACACCAGTCACCCAGCACACATCGCAGCTCGGCCCCATCAGGCTTGAACGCGGCACTTCTGGGCGCCTGCAGCTGGGCCACACCGTCCCCGGCCTCGGCCCGTCGTCACCAGAGAGCCTCGTTCTCTGGGGAAAATTATCAAAACTCCAGCCTGGGTTTGCCCTCAACATAAAGTCAAGACACCATCAGCGAAACCATTGTGCGTCGGGGGCCGACCTTGGAATCGCAGTGAGTCGTGAGCTTCTACGGGGGACCTGTCTGCAGTGACATCATGGTGACCGATCTGCGGTGACATCATGGTGACCCCCGAGTCAGCAGGAATATCGACGCATCCTGGCGGGGTAAGGGCTGAGAACGGACGGACGAACACCGTGCCTTGCTGCTGAACCTGTCAGGTGGCATTCTCCGCCGGCCCCGGGGGGTGCCCAGAGGTCAGGCGACACCTCCAGAAGTGGCCCTCATTTCCCGCAGGGCCGACTCAGCCTCTTCCGTGCAGGTTATTTTGCAAGTTAAGATGCCAGGAGAAAAAATAGAGGCAGAGACGTGTTTTAGAAAAGTTTGTCCGTGGCTTTAGCAGGAAGGGACCCTTCAGCATCCACACAGCGTTATGAAATGCCGTGTCTGTGTGATTTTAAAGCATTTATTCAAAAAAACAAAAACAGAAAACAAAAACCACCCTCTTGATATTCCCAAATGCATGGTTTTTCCAATGGGATTCTTCCACGTTTTTCTCACCTCGGGGAGGGCTGACACGCGGGATGCGTCAGGTAGAAGGCTGAGTTGGGAGGGATTTGGATCAAAGTCACTGGTCTTTACCCCCTGGTCCTTTTCCTTGTGGAAAGTACCTTTTATATCCTCTACCGTGGGCATGTCGGACGAGTCACGGAAACACAGCCTTCATTTCCGCACGAGACCGTCCGGTAAGAAGGAGATTCTGGCAGCCATCACTGACCTCTTCATGCCTCTGAGTTTGTTTACGTTTTCCGAGTCCACTTATTCTGTTCTTTGCATCCCACACAGAACTGAGATCACGTGGTATTTGTCATTCTCTGTCTGACCTATCGCACTGAGCACAACACCCTGCAGGTCCGTCCACATAGTCACAAAGGGCAAGGTGTCTGTCATTCTTTCTGTAGCTGAGTGACATTCCACTGACTGTAACAGCAGAGAGAGCACGGTCGGTAATAGTGTGACGATTGTGCGTGGTGCCCGGGAGGACTAGACTCATCGGGGGCCCACACCGTAATTTATATAAAGGTCGAACCGCCGTCCCGCACGCCGGACCCATACGAGAAAGGACAGAGTCGTGACAGGTCGCACTTTCTGAGGACGTCTGTTGTCCAATCACCTGCCATTTGTCCGATGACCTCAGGAAACTGCTCACTCCGTTCTGGCTGTGAATCAAACTTAGGTGTTTTGCCGCCGGCTGCGGGGTCACCTTAGCTCCTCACCTGTGGACCACTGACTCACGCGGCACGGACGTTGAGGCATCACTTTAGATGAAAGCCTCTTCCCTTGTCCTTGGCTTTACGTTTGGCCTGCATCTTCCACATCCTCACTGGCTTTTCATAGTGTTACATAGCAACGCCTCTTGTTTAAAAAAAAAAAAAAATTCCTCACTCAATTTAGTGTTCTACTCACTGTATTGTATCTTCCTGCTTCCCTACTGTAAAATACTAATTTTGTTCCTCTGTTGACACCCATATGCCCACAGATAGAATCTTCCCTGCTTCCTCTCTTGAAAGGAAAAACACATTGGGAATATCTTCTGGGCATGTCTAATTATATGCAGTCAAATTGGGTCGTTTCCTCGTGCCATTCTGTTTCATGTCTGTTTGATTATGAGACCAGCTCAAGGGACCTCGAGGGTAGAGACAAGTTTGTCCCTTCCTCACAGGTGGCATAGATCCAAACTCATGGAGATGTCTAAAATAAATGTGTGCCATGTTTTTGTGCACCAGTTACAACTCAGTACAGCTTAAAATGGATGGATGGATGATGGATGAATGGATGAATGATAGATGATAAGATGAATGGAGATGGATAGATAGATTGACAGATAAATAAGTATGCATGTATGAATAGATGGAGGAATAGAAAAGATAGATGAATGGGTAGTAGATGGAGTAAGATTGTGGTAGGTGATAGATAGATGAATGGATAAGATGAATGATGAATGACAAATAGAGTACTACTATATGAAAAAGATGATGAAAAGATAGATAGAATGAATTGGTAAAATAGATAGATTGAATTAGTAGATAGATGACAAATGATAGACCAATGGAATGAATGCGGTAGATGAATGAAATAGGTATATATATGAGCCGATGAATAGAAAGATGATAGATAAATTGGTAAATGGATGGTGGGTAGGTATTGGAATGATAGATAGATGGATAGATGATAGATAGAATAGAGTATATATGTATATAGAAAAGAGATTAGATAGAAAAGAATGGAATGGATGGATTGACCAAATGAATGAATTGGTAGGAATGGTGAATTGTGGATAGATGGGTGGTGGATGGATGATGAATGGATAGTAGATGGAATGGGCAGATGAATGAATGAATAGCCGATATATGTAAATGGATGAATGAAAAGAGATGAATGGATAGATGAATTTAAATTTGAAAATGGGCAGATTTGGTAGGTAAGATGAATGGATAGATGATATGATGAGATGGATGATAGAAATGATAGATAGATGACCAAATGATAGATACATCACCACATAAAAAAATAGAAAGAAGCAAACATCACTATACAAAAAAAATGGAAATGTATAATGTAATCACCTGTCCCTTAAGAATGTGCAGTTTAACTGCTCGCTTCTTAAGTGTGGGCAAGAACATTCAAAGCAAAAAAAAGTCCTCACACTTTCAACTGTCCCAGCCACGAGATCCCAAGGAGACGAGAAGACTAAACACCATGGTTCATCTGATGGCATTTGGGACAGAACATGGGCCATTGCAGTAACATCGGAGGCATTCTGAATAAACCATGAGGGTGAGTTACTGGTAAGACATCAGGACTGAGGCGCCCATGGGGCACAAGGCCCGGATTGACACAGGATTAGCTAGAGGCAGCACCCGCGGTGTCCCTGTGCGATTTTCCTACGTAACATAAGACCTCTCAGAGAAGAGTTTGAGACAACAGAGTGTGTTCAAGGTGTGAAAGACCGAAAAACTTCTCTCCCCTCCCCCGAATCGGAAAGCTGCCGTCTTCCTGCTCTTGCATTTAGAAACGTGACCTTTCGTGTCTGTGTTTATGAACCACCTTCTTACAGCGCGAGCCTCATGGCCCGCGTGTTTCGGCGCAGGTGGGAGCAGCCCCGGGGAAGAGCGGGAGGAGGGACGAGGCCATCGTCCCCGAGGCTCCGCACGCAGGGAGTCTGGGCAGTGGAGGCTGCGTGTCAGGGGACGCTTGGTCGAGGACAGCCGTCTCCCTCCGCGAGTCCCGCGTCCACGGACAAAGCGCGCATCTGTCCCGCACCCTGGTCTTTCCTGTTTTGCCGTCACCCGATCTGGACGCTGCGCCATCGACGGATGAAAGACACGGAGAGAATGGTGGGGTCGGAAACTCCGGGCAGAGTCCTCCCCGCATATTCGGCTCCAGCTCCGGGGTGCGGTCCCAACGGCCACGGACGGGGCGTGAGCCACGTGTGGACGTCAAAGCAGCCGCACATCCCGCGGCGACAGGGGCCTCTGAGGCGCTACCTCTGACCTGATCCGTTTTTCTCGGGGCGCTTTGCCGTGAGATGCCGGCGGACGCGTGGGACCTTCAGGAGGCGTATGAAACAGAATCTCGCCGTTGACGCTCACGGGGCACCGAGAATGTCCCGTTTCCTCGTAAGCTGACGCGACCTTTCAAGTACATGGGTTTCCTGAAAACGAGCGTAAGGCGAAATCATCTGTGACTCAGACAAAAGAGGGAAAACTCTCTCCCCAAATGACAGAGTGTTTTCTCACCGAGGCCAGTGGACACGTGACTGTGCGCTCGGTACTGTCCACTGCTCCTGTCCACTGTCGGTGTGCAGATCTGGAACATCGAGTTGGGGTCTCGCAGCCACCCCCACCCCGCAGCCCGCCGTGCTTTGGACTCTGAGGCCATGGCCACCCACCTGCCAGGTGTGCAGGCAGCTCCTGGGTGCAGCTTCTGACGGTGAGCTCCCGCACGCTGCGGCCTCCTGTTCTGCCATGTGCACAGCTGTCCCCTGCCCCGCTCAGGGCTTTGAAGAGTGTGTGGCCCTCGTGGACCTCCCAGGACACGCCCGCCTCTACATTGCCACGAGCGAAGGGACACCTTAAAAGAGCAAGGTGGCCAGGCTCCGTCTACACAGCTACGAGACACAAATGACCTCGGGGGCAGCATGTGTCCGCACACGGCGTAACCAGCGGTGACCGGTACGTGTCCAGTCCTGCAGGGTCGGACGGAAGACCTCCAGCATCCGAGGCTTTATGTTCTTGTTTGCACTATCCGTGCCCCGCTGCCTAGCCGGCCAGTTCGCAGCGGCGATGCCGTGTGTGTCATCCTGAGGGGAAGATGCCATCCCATCGCTGGGGCTCACGCTCACGTCCGTCGTGATGGGCCTGCGTAGTGCATCGTACCATGGGGCCTGCAGCGTGGAAGCCGGTACGTAATTGCTCGTTCTGGATATTCACATCAAAATCACGGAGGTACCGTTGGTATACTGAGATAAGGCTGCGGTGCATGATTGTGCGTCGGACAAATGCGAGCTGTTCGTAATCATGTGGAAAATTAATTAGAAGTAGATAATGATGGCTTTTTTAAATGATAGGACGTTTCATTTAAAAATCCATTAATTTATGAATAAATAACGATCTTTAATTTAGTCACTGTGGTTTAGGCTGTGATTATTTCGAAGAAGGCATAGCTCTCTCATTTCGCATATATCCAAATGGATTCGTTTGATTTCTAAAGAACCACAAGACGAATACGTAAAACACGACGATCTTTTTAAATTACGGTGCCTGAGGTTGTCGCCAAAATATGTCGCAACATAATGTTTTAAGCCTGATAAAAGCATCGTACGTCAGAGCGTTAATATCGAAAAAAGGAAACAGTGTTGCTGGTGATAAAATAGATTATAAAACATTTTCTCATTCATTTTCATTTTAGTTTGAAACTGCACAGTTTGAGGAACAAAGAGCATCAGAGGCCGGGGATTCTGAGAAGTCTGCAACTGGGACTCTGCTCACGTGACCTCAAACAGCTCACGGTCTGTCCCCTCGCGGCTGGCACGTCACGCGTGAGCCTTGTGGGGTTCCGCATTTATGTGCGGCGCCTGCAAGCTTCCATTCGGACTCATTCGTTGGAAAGAAAATAAATTGCTTCTGGAAAGCACCATTATCAATAATGATACGTTTCCGACACAGCTCTGTAAAAAACCCTTACCTCGCCTGCCACAGAAATCTAAAATAATAAACACTTTCAACTTGCAATGCCAGAGCACAGCGGCGTGATAGTTATAGCTAAACAAAATAGATCAGAGTTCAGTTTAAAATGCTTTTAACTCCTCTGAAATGTTAGTTCTTAAAAGGAATCAACTCTAACTTGAGGGCGATGTCGTGTCCAAGATAATATTTTATGGAGAGCTTGCAGACTTGTCCTGGAACTTTCGATGGGTTTCGTGTACGGTTGACCTTTGGACAACACAGATCTGAACTGTGCGCGTCCCCTTATCCACAGATTTTTAAAAAATAAGCATATTGGAGAATGGCAGGGCGATCTCCTTACTGTCACGAGGCGATCGGGCCGAGGACACTTCGGGAAGCGTAAACCCGTCCTGTCTCTGCTTCTTTATTATCAATGCATGAATCGTCACCCCTGAAAATAAATAGGGGTGTCTTTTCACGTTGTCTTTTCGTTTTCGATGTCTAGCGTGAGTAACCCATGTAGCGTCTGCTCAATTTTGGATCACGTGAGACAATATCGACGTACGTGCCAACAGACGGTCGATTCATCCTGGAAACAGGTGAGGTAGACTTACCGTATGGAGAAGCCCAGTCCAGTAATGTGCATGGATTTTCCGTATGATTTTCTGGATCACCTTTTCTTTTTTTCTGGCTGACTCTACCGTCAGGATACAGCATATTATACGTGTAACATTAAAAAATCCGTGTTAAGTGTGTTGTTGACTTCTGGTCAACAGTAGACTTTAGCAGTTAAGATTTCAGGGAGTCAAAAGGTCCACGTGGATTTTTGACGGGGAAGGGGCATCCGTGCCCACAATTCCCACGTTGTTCAAGGGTCAGCTGGTGTCTGTGACATCTTAGGATTGGCTAGAATGAGGCCGTGGGGACAGACATTCCTGGAGCCACAGTGACTAAGCCGTCACTTGGAAAAACCAAGGGAGGAACAGGATAGGGCTTGGGGGCTAACCCCGGTGTAAGAGAAAAGGGTGCAGGCCTCAGCCTGCGGGACGGGATTCTTGGCCGAGCCACTGCGAATGCCGTGAAGACCAGCTGCTGGGCAGGGCCCGTTCAAGGCCAAAAACAGAACGGCCCTTGGGCCCTGCCGTGTGCAAAGCCAAGTTCAACTTTCACAGCGCAAACCGTGTGAGATCCGTCTTCATGGTTTGGTGCATCTGTTTCTCCGAGTTCAACATTCCCATGAAGAGACTCAAGTGTCGTGGAGACTGGAATATTTTCACGGACGCCCGAGCTCGTTTCCGACCTGCCAGAATCGTTTAAAGGCCGTTCCGTTCAACGAGTAGCCGTCCCATTAAACTTGAAATAGAGACGTTGTCCTCAGAAAGAAACCCATTGGCTCTGTGTCTGTTTATCTCGTGCTCTCTGGGAATTAACACCCCTGAGAGGCTCATCCTCACCCCGTGCTTTATTTGTTCACATGAGCCACCCTAAGAGCGTTTCGTAGGTTTTATCAGACTGTGTATCAGACAGTTTGCATTTTCACGTGCGGTGTCTGACTCGGCGTATTTGCAAATGACCCGATGGAACGAAGTTGGGTTTCGGGCCACGGCTCTCTTCGGAGGTAATATCGGGATGGAGTTTGACACAGCCCAACGCGTGTCGTTCCACGATCTTCTTCCAAAAGTTGTCGCACCGACTCTGCGGAGCTGGGGCCTTGCCTTTTACCTCCGTATGCTGCTTCTCCGTGTCCATCGGAGAGCAATTAATGCTTGATTAAGTGGAAAACGTCTGTGAACACCATATTTTTCTTGTCCAAAGCCTGGCGATTTGCCTAAGCCCTAATGCTAACTTCCCTCTACATTCAACATAACCCTGGAATTTAAACATCGGATCTTTGTGTTTGCTCGTCCACAGAGTAAATCCCCTCATTTCTTTCTGTGGCTTTTTACAATCTATAAATGGCCACAGAACACAGCCACTCCGGTTTTAGCCTAAGTGGACGTAATGCTTTTCTGCAGGGGATTTGTGCGATTTTAATGATGTCGCTTTGTGCGACACCCAGTAGGACATTTTTAAAGCCATCGTACAATGTGTATTACTTGTTCAACAAAAATTGGGAAACAGATTTCATGGAAATGAACACTAGTCCGTTCGTTTTTTTTTTAATTTTGCAAGGAGTTCATGCGTACGGACTACTGTGTAGAACGTTGGGCTTTTCGATGTCGTATGATATTCATTGTACAAAATCGCATGCTCTAAGAATCTGTCAGGTTCTTGCCTCAACTCTGTCAGGTTCTTTCCTGTTCTGGCCTTAAATTTGACTTTTAAAACTACAAACGGTGATAAATAATAACCTATGCACAGAGATTTCTAAACCCTTCAGGGGTGGCACATGAAGGTCAAGCAGAAGGACAGACAGCATGTTGTGCCCAGAATTGGACATTTGTCGTAAGGGGATGGAGGTGAGCATCTTGGGCAGAAATGATGCCAAAAAATATATATATATATATATATGATGCGGAGGGTTAGACGGTATCCTCAGCTGACGAGAGTGCCTTTCCTTGGAATAACGTCAAACGCGTCATTCTCAGAAAGATGCATGCACACGTGGGCCTGACACAGGTCGCACGCAGTGGCGAAACATTTATTTTCACCGGTCTGAAGAGCTTGGGGGTATCAGTAAGCGCGTTGCAACCGTCGAGGGCATCGGCTCCGAGCAGCGGAATGTACCTCAGGCTACCTTGGGACAGCAAGGGTCAAATGTCTGCCGTGTTCCATGCTATGTACTGCCTTCCTCCCGTACATGGTAACCCTCTTTAAAATAGGGTGTCTTTATTTTTCCGTTTGTACCGGCAAAGCGAGAACAATAGGAAGGCGCCCAATAGGAAAGCAAGAGCGTACATAAAATTTAAAAAAAATAAATAAAGTAGCTAAACAAAGCAGTTAAGACATATCAATAATTTTAATATATCACCGATGGCACATTTTATATTGTCATTTGAAAATGGGTGGCATATCAAGGTGGGCGTGTTAATATTTCTTTTCTTTTTCTTTTTTTCTTTCTTTCTTTCTTTCTTTCTTTCTTTCTTTCTTTCTTTCTTTCTTTCTTTCTTTCTTCTTCTTCTTTTCTTCTTCTTCTCTTCTCTTCTTCTTCTTCTCTTCTCTTCTCTCTTCTCTTCTTCTTCTTTCTTTCTTTCTTCTTTCTTTCTTTCTCTTTTTGCAAGGCAACCCTTGGTTGGCCTCACAGATTGCAAGGACCTCGTCAGCTTACATTCCCTTATTTTTTAAATTTTTTAATTTTTATTTTTTACGCCTACAGCACCTGGTCTTCCTAGGCGGTCTCCCATCCGAGTACTAACCAGGCCCGACCCTGCGTAGCTTCCGAGATCAGACGGGATCGGGCGCGTTCAGGGTGGCGTGGGCGTAGACTCGTGTTAATATTTCGAGGCAGAGTTTGAAGGTTTTCGTTTCAAGGCAGCATCCGCTGCAGAGACGCGCACTACGGTCCTCTCTTCCCGAAGTATGTGCTTTCGGTTCCGCCTGGAGAACTTGTCTTCACAGGAGTCTGCGCGATGTCCCCAATGGCCCGCGGTGGCCGTGACATGCTGGCATTGCGCTGGCATCTTCCATACAGCTAATACGGGCCCGGTTGAGCGCCGACTCTAAATCACCTGGTTCGTTTAGTTTTTCTTTAAAAAAACAACTGAGTTTGATTTCAACCCCAATTAGGGCTTTATCTACTTACCGTGCATTTCTGAATGGAAAAGAAGTTAGAAAGAATATCAGTTCCGCGCTTAGCATATCAGAAATGCTACTGTGCCGAAATCCACAGCAAGCCAACCGAGCACACAACTTGCGATTCGCCGGAAAGAAGTTGACCTTCGGGAGGGTTGTGGGATTCTGACGTCAGATGGTTTCCCTCGAGGATCCTTCTCCCGCGAGAAATGAAAGTTTGATACGTTATTCGATCCAACGTTCCTCTTTGAAATCAGCGACAGAACGACATGCGCACGTATCGCCATCATCCGTTAAAAATCAACGTGAAAGGAACCGGTGGCCTGCAGACGATGAGATGCTGAGTCAGCGGAGTTTTATTACACAAAGAAGGCTCACCGTGGCCCTGGCACAGAGGACAAGAGAGCTCGAGATGTCGCCTTGTATGCAAGAGGAACAGGTGGCATCGCTTTTGGAGATTCCCCTGCAGCTGAGGCTACTCGACGTAAAGCGCCTTGACGTTTCTGAGAGACAAACTGGGCAGAAACATGGTCTTAAGCCGAGGAGTTATACTTAAGCCTTTTGCTTGTGTCTGGTGCGTCGATGGCCACCACCTTCGCGGCCAGCGCCGTCCATGCCTTGAGAAAGCTTCCCTCTTTATTCACGAGGTCTTGATTTGGCATGAGCAACCCAGGAGCATCACGTGCTCCATAATTCCTACCTCTTCACACACCACTCAAGAAGCAGCCTGCTGTTTAGCCCCTGCTCGCCCCTCAAACAGTGAGGTCAGCTTTTGTTGGTCTCCGAAGGTATTTGCGGACGCCATGCGCAGGACGGGCGTCTTCCAACAAGCATCCCAGCAGCTGGCCGCCCGGCCCTGCAGTCTGCGCCCCGTGCTGGCTTCCTTCCCTGAAACGCACCCCGTTTTCCTGTCTCATCCTTACGATGCCCCATCTCTAGGGTCTCACGCCCGAGAGACGTTCTCCTACACTCGCGTCCGATATGATCGGTTGAGTTCGGGAGGGTCCCCATTTTACCTTCTCAGACGATGTCACAGGAACCGAGCCCGAGGGGGAGCTTCGAGGTCTTTTGTGGGTGCTGTTCGGACGTGGGGGGAGACAGAGAGCAGAGGCCAGAGAGGCCAGAGCCGTGCGTGAGAACAGAGAAGCGAAAACAGCTTCAGGTTTGGTCACCGATCCTTGGGACGCGTCCGGTGCAAATTCCCTCTCCCAGGGCCCGTCCCACGTGGCTCAGGTGACACGTGGCCTCTTGTCTTGAAGCCTGTGTGCGTTTGGCTGCTGTCGCCAACAGCTAATACGACCTGCAGGCGGGTTCTTCGCTTTGGGGATGTTTGTGGCTTGGCATCTCCCAGGTTCATGCTTCCAAACGCCTCTTGGATGTGTGTGACCAGCTGCCGGCCCCTGAACCCCGACGTGTCTCAACACCAATTAATCATCCTGCCCCCGTCCAACGCCCACACCATCCGTCATCCTGCGGTGGCCTCATCGCTCTCAGTCAAGGTCAAAGCCCGGGGCATGATTTCAACGAGCCCGTGCGGCACGCGGTCCCCATTGCATTTATCTTTACGAAGCTTAAGCGCCCTGATCCCCGATTTCAGCACGTGCCTGGCCTTGGGTATGTTCTCCGTTACATTCCTGGTTTTGTCATCCAGCGCACGTCACACGCACCGCGTAGCGCCCTCCCCAGGGCCCCATTGCGATCGCAGCCTCGTACCTAACGATTGAGCCCACCCAGCCTGGTCTTGGAAGCTGCAGATGGCAGGCAGAGCCCATCCTGGCCTCGTGCGTCTCTGTGCCCTCCCCACCCAGCTGCCCTCCCTTCCTTCCTTCTCTGTCACCTGTGTCCTGCTCTTCCTCATCTTCCTCATCCTCACCCTGTCTTTGTCCTCCATCAAATGACAGGCGGCTGGAGCGTGCACACACGACAGGGGAAGCGGATGCACTCACGGCCCTGGCCGAATCCCACAGAAGACCCTCCTGCTCCGGAATGTCCATGGCAACGTCTCATCGATGTCCAGGGGGCCGTCGACAGGACGTAGCAGACCACCGGATGCCGCGGCCTCCTGCTGCTGCCCCCATGATCGATGGCCGACACAGACCCTTTTAAAAGGAGTTACGTCTTTATTCCCCAGACTCGGCTCATAAAAGAGCGTCATCCGCCCCAGACCTGCGGACACGCTTGTCCTCAGTGCCCGGCCCTGTAGCCCACGGTGTCCGCGGCACAGCCTAGGTCCCCATCCTTCCCCTGGCCACCACGCGGCTCGGTGAACGCTTTCGTTCGGGACGAGTTCACTGCTTTCCTTTCCAAGACAGATCTGAGCCCCCGTCCATGTGGGGAGCTTGCTGTATTTTTCTTTCTCCCTTGCGAAGATGCCGCCAGATGGACGTTATTATTCTTATTTGTATAAGAGCCCAGTGGTCACCGGGCCACGGGTCACACAGGATTCTCAGCCCCGATGTGGGCGTCTCGAACACCCAGCTACATTCTTGATTATTCCCACCAGAAGCTCCACAAACCATAACACCTGTCACTTTAAAAATACGTTCCCACCGTCACTCCAGGTGACAGCCCCCACCTTCCTGGGCATCCCTTCTCGGAAACGTCGCTCAGCACGTTGTTGCTGTTCAGTAACTACGTTTGCTCCCACTCCCGTGAGACCGCAGGCCCCGCGTACGTGTCCGGCGATGTCCTAGTGCACAGTCTCGTCTGCCATCTCTCCGTCCTTCTCTCTGAGTCAGCATAAAGGCACCCCGATGTCCTCCAGGGTCCCTTGCAGCCCTCTGTCCACCTCATCTCATTTCACCCTCACTAAAAAAATATATTCTTCTTGCGTGGCGCTGAATCCGCCCACGAGAACAGACGTGGCTCCCTCATGTGATGAACAGATAGAGGAAAGTGTGTAAACGCATGTCCTACATCTGGCTGCTTGCTTATTGGATGTTTTGTCTTTTTTACTGAATTTTTTTATTCTCTCGTGGGCCCAAGGCTTAATGAATTCTGCGACTTCTCAGGGTCTCCATCATATGAAAGACTCTTAATAAATATTTGTGAAATGAATAAAAGAGAGAATGAATTTTATCCTTTCTTACCACCCAATAACTCCAACTCCTCTGCTCAGCTTAATACAATTTACAATAGAATGTGTTGTCATTTTTCTGGTGAGTTTTTATCTTCTAGATAATAACAGTAGCTGCGTAATTCAGAATCCACTGAAGAGTCTTTTCTTTTTTTTTTTTAATCATTTCTCATTTAAGTTTGTCTAATGAGTTTGAAAATCCCATTTCAGGTTGCAAATGAAAAATTTAATCATCGCGTTTCAGCTTAGAATATCTCAGCAGATGTCCCCAATCCACTCTATAAAAATGCATTCTGATGCTCCGTGTGACAGAGAGGGAGCCTTTTTTTACTATCTTTCCATTCTCCCCTGTTTAGGAAACTAAATAACTACATTGTAAAAACAGCGCAGGATACATAGTCAATGATACTGTAATAAGCACGTGTGGTGCCAGGTGGGGACCATACTAATGAAGGGGGTCACTTTGTAAGTGACGTAAATGCCTAACCTCTGTGCCGTCCACCTCACATGAATATAATCTGGAATGTCACCTGTACCTGAAAAATTTCTTTAACTAAAATTTTAAAAAGATGCCATTGTGTTTGCCACCTGCACAGGAACCTATACTGATGGCCTCAAACGGTTTCAGCCTGCTCGTGCAGGCCTTTCACAGGTGGACGCAATTCTCACTTTGCTTATTTTTAACTGCGTCTAAACACGACCCCCACCTTCTGCTTCTACTTGCTCTTCTGATTATCCAGTGTTCACGTGCACACGCTGTGTTAATGAGCCCAGAATCTGGCACGGACAGGGCGTGAGGACTCGTCTGTATGATTTTCCTGTCACCAAGGACATCTCCTGTCTCCCCACGTACGTACTGGCTCAAGACCCACTCGAAGCCCCACCTTCCTGGGGAAGTGACATTCCTGCAGAAGTCGGTCCCCTTCTCCCGTGCAGTGCTCGTTGGAGGATGCCCGTTTCCAATAAAACGTTGCCTGTAAAACTTGGAGGGTTTTGAACCACACGGCATCTGCGGGCACAGCGGCTCAGGTGTTGTCCTTCGGTATTTTTCTTAGTGTTTGGCCGCCTCTACTAATTCTTTGTAGTCTGGGTTCAGTCTGGTAAGATACAGCCACTTGCCTTTCAAAGTTTTCCTTATCCTACTGGGCTGCTGTTTTTATTAAAATCTAGACCTATGTGAGACGCTGGCTCGGCATGGGAGCAGGTCCTCACGGCTCCATCCTGCTGTCTCTCCCGGAGAATATTTTGCCCCCGACAACTGTTTGTTGTCCTACCTGCGATTTCCTGATATTTCTTCCCAAAAATAAGAGGCACAGCTTTAGCTGGTACCGTACACAGGGTGCTTGCCTGTCAGAATGTTATCTCATGAGTGTGTTCTGTTCTGTTTTGTTTTGTTTTTTAGTGCATTATATTTTCAGTTCCTCTGCATCTTCATGATATCTGTGTCATTATTTTTTTTTTTTCAGATAAGAATTCGAATGAGGGATGCAGTGAATTTCCCGAAGTTTTACGGCCATTCAGAAACAAAGGCAAGACTCACTACCCGACCTGACATAGTTCAACAGTACGCACCTGACTCAGACAGCAGCCCTGGCATTTTTCAGGTAGTCATGCTACAAAATGAACATGCTGGATTTGCACAATATGGAGAATGAGACATTTCTATAAGACAGCTTTATTTTTTAAGCGTCCTTCAAAATAAGCGTTTATCACAAAAATGAGACAAAGTGCCATCACAGCCCTTTCAACCAATATGAATGAACGAATCTGCCTTTTTTCGTTATGTCTCGGGACACTTGTTCAGTGTGGCCAAAGATACATTAATACGTTTCTTATTGTTACGTGCGAAGGGACCAGCGTGTGTGTGTGTGTGTGTGTGTGTGTATGCATGCATGTGTCACGGTTACTTAAATTACATCGCAGTTTAAGTTAGTTGATTTAAATACGCTTGTCAGTGTCACATGCACAGGCGTAACTGTGTATATATGCAATGCACAATGCACAGATATATGTTTGTATCACAATGATTTAAATTATATCATAATTTAAGTTGGTTAATGTAAATATATTATTACATGCAGAGGAGTAATTGCAAGATACACTATCTGTATGGTTACACCTGTGCATGCAACAATAACAAATGTATTTATGGGGGTGTGTGTGTGTGTGTGTGTATTTTATAAATATATATATATATATAATAATTTTTGTAGCCATGCTACAATTGCAAATTGCTGAGGCTATGATATTATAATTCAAGATAAATGAAATAGAAATTATATGTGAATATGCACAATGCACAATAGCTTTTTGTTACTTTTCATCCACTGAAATTCTTTAGTATTAGTTACTATGAAGACAAGCTATGCAGACAGGACAAGTTCAGCCGTATTAAAGAGATGCCATCTGAAAGGCAGCCACATGGGGTTTGCATCCGTCAGCCACACCACCGTTAAGAGTGTGCTGTATTCCCAGCCGCAGTCAGAAGCTCCCACGCCCCCTTGTCCTGTTCTGCAATCCTTCCCCTCCGCTGTGTCTTAGGGTGTAGGGTTTTGATTGCTTGGGAGTCTGGTGGGGACCGCTCTGGGAACCCAGCGACAGCTCGGAAGTCACCCTCCAGGTGGAACGCCTTGCTGGGGCCACCGGGTCTCAGGGGGGTCATGACTCGTGGGATAAGGGTTCTTGGAGGCGGCCCTCGGAATGCGGTCTCCTTGCCCGAGGCTGCACAAGTCCTAGCTTGACGTGAACGTGCCCGAGAGGAACACGGTGGATGCCAAGCTCACAGCCAGCCGGGCCAACCGCTCCACGGCCCAGACGCACCGCAGCAGGCGAGGAACGTGGCCCCTGGGAGGCGGCTGCTGAGGGCTGGGGTGGAGGGGCCGTGAGGGAGAGGTCACGATACGGGGCAAAGGTCAGAGCAACCTGCTGTGTACGTCGCCTGGCGTCCAACCTCACACCAGAACCTCCCTCGCCTACTCCAGCTCTAGGAAAAGTCCTGCCCCATAGGCTGAGGAGACACAGACGGGGCATTATGCGTGGGGGCACTGGCGGTGGCTGATGTGGACTGCGTGGACCCACCCTCACCTCGCTACCTGTCCATACAGGTGTGGACGACGGGCAAGGTCAAGTTTAACGTGCGTCTCTTTCCCGCCGTGAGCATCTGAGCCAAGAGTGCACATTTCGCACATCACTACGAAGTGGCACATTCCCCTGAACCATCAGGGTGTTTTCATAGATTCCCCAACCCCCAAGAAAATCAATATTCGAATTCAAATATCTTTCATGGGTATTTATGAAAGAAACCAGCAGATACAGCCCAGCTGGTGTGAGAGATCCCGTCTCGAACTCCAGGGAAGAATCCTATACAGGGGACAAGTTTCAGCGCAGACTCGAAGGAGCTGGTTTTTTCTATGGCATCGGAGAGGGGGACGTGCTCGGATGCCTCTGTGGCCACCGGGCTGGGGACACGCTCAACACCGAAGGATTCCTCCAGTCCCAGCGGTGACTCCGAACGTGACACCTGTGACTCACATCTACGTTTCCCCGCGGCCAGCGCAGAGCCCATAAATCAGTGCGTTTCGGGCCGGTTTGGTAATGTGCATGAATGGCTGAGGTGAGCTGCACTCAGGGACAGGCCGGAGGGGGTCACAGCCCGGTGTGCAGGCGGGAACAGTGAAGAAGGCTTTGTCACCACCGTGGGACCGAGGGACCTGAAGTATGCTCGCCGCGGACAGCAAATGGGCGCATTGTGACCAAAACCCACGATTCTCCCTGGCAAAGAGAGCCAAGGCCAAGCCATGATAGACTCGAGTCCATTATGCGGCAAAATCGTATAATTTCCTGGAGGATCAGAGGAACCACTGTTCCTCTGTAGACAGCCTCCCTGGGTTCCTTCCGATTTTTTCCTCCTTTTTCTTCCTTTTATGATTTTTACTGGAAAAGCCATTTTGAAATACGACGTTCTTTATTTTCTTACACGCAAAAGAATCAATTTTAATTCACCTCTGTCCAAGGTTTCCAAATTCTAGAAAGATGATCATGTAAACAATAAAATTGAAGTGACTTCTAGAAAAATCTTCTATGAGGAACTTTATTTAAAATCATCTTGAACTTTAAAGGTTTTTTCTTTTGTTTTTGTTTTTTTAGTTTAGTCAGATGCTCCTTCTTCTTTAGAAGCCGTGAATGTACACAGTAGCTTCCAGATGATAACGAGAATGTTCTGGGACGTGTTTTGATGTGGAGCTTCAAGCTTTGACGGTGAAACGTAAAGCATGACATGAAACAGAAGATTTTATGATGATTTTCTCGACACTAGATCGTGAGGTAAACATGGTGCGATCGTAGGTTTTCACACGACGTTTAAGACAGCACGACGCTTCCTGCTCCCAGACTGCGAAAAGTCAGGCCAACGCTTAGAGTTTCCTAATTTTAATTAAAAATTTTTAGAACTACTGTATGGCATTATTTCAGTAGCAGATCAGAAGTCTATCTGAGGGTGGCTGGACATTTATTTATATTAAATAAATTATATTTACTTTTTATTTATAGTAAATGCGAGAGAACACATACTACTCAATTAACTGTGATCAAAACTAATTTGGGGGGAAACAAGTTAGAATGACCAACTTTGGCCACATAAATTCATCCCAATGTCTGAAATTCATGCCCTTATTTTTTTAAAATAAGACCTTTCACGTTATGTACTTTTCTTATTAAAAAAAAATAAAAGCCTAATTTCAGAGCAGTTTTTCTTTTATAGAGAAATTAAGAGGTAGCTGCAGAGATTTCCCATACACCCCCTTTCGCACACGTGAGCAGCCTCCCCACTCTCAGCCTGGTGACTTGGGATCAGCTGACACACCTACCTCAACCCAGCGTGGCCACGTAAAAGTCCATAGCGCGTTTTGGGGTTCACTGTGAGTGCTGTGCGCCCTGAGTTCGGGGAAACGTCACGTGACAGATGTCCACCTCCATGGAAAATGGGGCGATACCCCTTAGAGATAACACACATTAGGGCGTCGATTCCTAACCCGACTTAAGAGACATACGGGAACGAGGCGGCGCGTCCACGTTGGTTCGGGCACCGTCGACACCACGTCATCGTCTGAAGCGTTTTCCCACAGAGAAGCCGTGAACTCAGGAGGAACGAGTCTGGATCACGCAAGACGCGTCAGGCTCAGCTGTTGACTTAGTGCACGGGCAACGTTTTCACTCACTTCCATTCCTTTGACCCATAATCTTTTCTGAACGGAGGAGAACCCAGGACGTGAGCTCTGCCCCGCAGACGACTAGTGAAGATTCCTCAATACCGGGACTGCCAAAGGCGGACACGCACGGCAAAGACAGAAGCCACGGCCACGGAAGGGACCATGTCACTCGGTTCCAGCGCACCCCGGCACTTCTGCGGCCTCCAGCTTGGCTACTGGGCACTCACGCATGTCTTTGAGGTTATTTTGAGGGGTACTCTTTCTCTTAATATGTTTTCCTATAACTGCTTTTTTAAAGATGCATCTATCTAACGATGAACCTGTGGTGACACGCTGACTGTCACATGGATAACCCGGCTTTTTTAATAGAAAAGGGACACTCACGGCATCGTAAGACTGATTTCGTTATTCGGTCATTTTATTACCTATCAATGCACCTGCCACTGAGTCGCGTGTTGGCGTAGTAGTTCCCCAGCAGAGTCTCGGGAGAAAAGACAGCCCTGCAATTTTGTTCCTGTAAAGGCAATTGATCTACTTCAAACAGTTATGTAAAAAAGAAAAAAAAAATAGAGCTCTGATGGGAAGAAAATCATGCAGCCTGGGACATCCCTCAGGGCTCTGTGACCGTGACTGCACGTGGCCTCCACGACCCTTGAGATCGCGTGAAAAGGCGGATTCTGGCTCGGCGCCCGAGACTGTGCCGTGACCCTTCCTCGTCCCAGGAAACGCTGCTGTTCCTGACGCAAGAGCCGCGCTTTGTGCATCGACGGGCGAGCGGAGAGAGAAGAGGTCATACGTGGGAGCGGCGGAATATTACGCGGCCCCGAAAAAGATGAACCGCTGCCGTTCGCGACGCCGTGGATGCAGCCGGAGGGCATTCCACTGAGTGAGGTGAGTCAGACAGAGAAGGACAAATCCCGTCCGCTTTCACTGATACGCGGAATCGACAAAAAATAAATAAATAAAATAAACAGACAATGAAAACAGACTCGTCGATGCAGGAAACAAAGCGGTGGCGGTCAGATGCGAGGGAGCTGGGGGCGGGGGGTTAAGGGGAAAAGGGTTCAAGCACCAATTGCCACTTACGAAACAGTCACAGAGATGTGACGGACCGCGCAGGGAATATCGTCAATAATCCTGTGATAACCACACGTGGTGCCAGGCGGGGACTAGCTTTATTGTGGCGGGGAGAGGGGGGATCACTTCATAAATTATAGAAAAGTGGAACCACTGTGTGGCACGCCGGAAATGAATAGAACGTTGTATTTCAACTGTAATTTAAAAAAAATCTAAACGGATAATAAAAAGTAAACTTTTACAACAGAGCCACGCTTTGTCGGCTTCGTGGACACATAATTCACATATCACAAAACGCCGTCTCTAAAGTGTGTGATTTGCTTTGGGTTTTCCGTTTCCGGGTGTTTCGTTTTGGGGATGCTCATAGCCGTGCAGCCGCCCACCATCCCACAGTGTTTTCCTGTCCCGAAAGAGACACCTGTCACCCAGGGGCCGCGCCTCACCGTTTCCACGGCTCCCGGCTCAAACTCACGCGTCTCTTCCCCGTCCGCAGCATCACGCCCCGCGTCTGTCACGGCCGGCTCCTTGCTCTGCCCTGCTGCCTCCCCCCTCTCGCTTTTCGTACGTGCTGTTCGGCATCCGTCCCGTAGGGATCCTCGCAACCCCCACGGCCAGAGCAGAGCGCACACCATTTCCAGACAGAGGCTGCGCGCGGAGCGGCCACGGCAGGTCCCCCGCCGCCCGAACGTGACAGCTGGGCGACATTCACACACGGGGGCGGAAGCGTTCGGGGTATCAAACGCGGCCTGCGGTTTACCCGTACGTACGTAGGAGCCCACTGGGGTGCACCCCAAAATACGTGTCAAAATTGGCGATCCAACTCGGGCTGTTCCGATTTCCCCTGCTCCCCTGCGGTCTTCTCGATTTTCCACTTGAACGTAAACGCTACGGCGAAGGCTTCCCATGTGTGTTTTCCGCGGAATCGCAAACTAATTCCAGAAGGAGGAGGACGGGATGCATGGGTTTGGTGGATCGAGTCTCTCCGCTCCTCTGCACGGCGGTCGGAAGGCGAAGGTCACTGTCGTAATGTCAACCCGTCGTTTTCATGGGACATGCCGACACCTTCTAGAATCAGGTGTCTTTCGGGTGACAGCCGTTGTCAGCGTCGCTGCCACCTTGTGAATGACGGGCCACTTTCCCTGAGCGTCGTATCGCCCGTCGAACTACCGTCCCGTGGAAAACGTACACGATGCAAGGAAAGAAGCCTCGACTTCACGCCGAGTGCGCGCTGGGACATCGATGAAGTGATTCCGTCACCGAGCTCGGCAGCCCTGAGCTCGGTGCAAAAAGCCACGGTTTTCCTCCAAAGATCGACGCTTCGTTACGGCTCATTACAGCAGAGGAACATGCCTTCCGCCAGGCGTTCCTGCCCCCTGTCCCACAGCGGCCACGGCTCAGGACGTAGATGCCTTTTTCATAAAGAGAATCCAGGTGTGCTGCTGAAGTCGCACGGCGGACGACCTTCCACGTCTCGCTCCCTCAGGCCCCGTAGCCCTCACGCCGCAGCTCGGGAGGCCGGCCCGGCCCTGGGGCCGTTGACGGAGGCAGCACCTTCGCCCTCGGAGGGAATGCAGAGGCATCGTCCTCGCCAGGTGACCACCTTCGCCTCCGTGAAGACACCTGCGCTTTACAAAGCCACTGCCGCGCTCGATTGAGCCACCTGCGTTTCCTCCCCTGACGGCCGTTGGTCGCCCTACAGATGCAGAAGTAATAGTCACGGACTCAGCCGATTCCTGTCATTTTTTCCTCCCTCTTTACCAGTTTCCTGACGAGGCGCACACACACGCAAATCAAGGTGTCGGCTGCCATCCGTGGCACATTCACGGGCCACGGCGGCACCGAATTCATGCCTTTCTTCAGAGCCACGTGCTAAGAATGCGTCGCACGTGGAGGGGGAGTCTGCACGATGCTCGTCTCTTGACGTGAATTGAAAGATGATGACTTGATTCTCGTGTTTTTATCCACTGCTGACCAAGGACAAGCTCCTTCCTCTCTTTCAGCCCGTGGGGCAGGAGGGGCCGTTTGGGGAAGGTTATTTTTATCTCTTACGAGGAAGGTCGTCGTCCTTGGACTTGGACTCCCAGCCTAGATCTCAGATGCGCACATGTCTAACGGGAAAGGAAACCACACCGTAAAGAGGGGATGAGGATTTTTCGAGGTGGCCAGTGAAGGACGGGAGTGAGCAGCAAGGAAGCAGACAGACATTCCACCTACCTTAATGTTGACATTTGCAATCCCGACGCCCTTCCAGCGGGTGGATGCGAGACACACACGGAGGTCCAGGCAGACAAGAGAATATTTTTCCAGTGATACAAAGAAATGAGCTGTCCGGCCATGGAAAGACATAGAAGAACCTTAGATGCATCTGACCGAGTGAGAGACGCCCATCTGGAAAGGCGACACTGTGCGATCTCAACTCTAGGACATTCTGGAAAAGGCTAAACTGTGGGAGACAGAAATAAAGTCCAGTGGTCGCCAGGGGGTGTGGGACGGAGGGGCGACTAGGGTAGCACAGAGGACATTTAGGGCAGAGACACTACCGTGTGTGACACCAATCTGTGTCTGTGCAAATCTGCAGAACACACGACACAAGGACTGAACCCACCAGTGAGCCGCGAGCCCGGCTAATACCATCGGCTCCTGCGCTGCAGCGGACGCCCTGTCCGAGCTCAGGACGCCATCCACACGGGACGCCGTGAGGGGGACACGGCTATGTGGACGCGCGCTGCTGTCCCGTCCATTTCTCTGTGCTCAAAACCTGCTCTAACGAGCACAGACTATGCCTTTTCGACAGGATCCACGGAATGACGGGGTTGGCGAGGATGTGGGAATGGGCGTTGCCTCCCAAGGGAGCCTAAATGACATCGCTTTGCCTATTTCCCACGTGAAAACGGCATGGGGGAGACGTGACAGACCATCCGAGGAACTTCTAAAACGGAAATCAAACGTGGCTTTTATTAAGGGTGCAGAGAGACACGCTTGGGCTTTGGGATGTAGAAAATAAGTAAATGACATGATATGATGATGCATCCTGGACATATGCAGGATGGCGGCGTTCACGTGAGTTTGGCTGTGCCCCAGTGAACCCACAAGAAAAAAGGCAACATGCCTCCAAAACGGGTCCAGGCCAGTGTTTGTGACCGGCCGAAAGAGACCGTGGGCGTTTTCACGATACCCGACTTCTGAACAGTGTTTGAATCGCGATCGGCTTAAGGAATCGGGGGTCTCATCCTCGTGTGTTCTCCCCATTGCTATCCGGGGTAGCGTGTGGGGGTGTTGCACACGGGTGCCCGTGTCTCGGGTTGCCAAGGGAGACAAAGCTGCATCAAGGACTTTCTCACTGTGAGGTATCCTCGGTGGTATGATGAATACTTTTCTATTGTATTTGGGGGACCAAACATGGTAGAGATTAAAATTTACAAGGCGCTTATAATTTCGGTTGTTTTACCAAAGGTGACTTATTCAAAGGAACCTCCGTGAAATTCAAAAGACCTTGAGTGGAGCCTACCTTCTCTCAACACAAAGCAGGTGTCCCCTGGACGGTCCTTGTCAGTCGCCATGGATACCGGGCCGTGAGTCACTAGGGATTGGACATGTCAAAAAGGCATGTTAGTTTTTTTTTTCCTTTCAAAGAAAATAGAGTGGCATGGAGTAGGAAAAAACTGCAAACGCTCTCATTTTCTTAACATGATAATGCTAGTCCACGTTATCAAAATTATTAGTGAAGTCTCGAAGGATATCGTTGGTTGGAGATATTTTTTAATGTGTCCTTCCCGACGGCATCTTCGGTTTGTTGCACGGTTAACGTTAAAATGCCAGAAACCATGTGACAGTGGCTTCACGTGCTAATCAGTTATGCAAACGGTCCCACTGCAGGTGACGAATTATGGTAGTTCCTTGATATTCTGTCATGTGCTGAATGACTCGAAGCTAGAAGCGATCACGGCCAGTTTTCCGGAAACATGTCACATTGAAAACAGTGACAGAGCCTTCCAGTTATAGAAACCTTTGCATTCTGAAGAATGTGTGAATATGGACCACTTCAAAGGCATAAGGAAACTCATCAGTAACTCTTTTTCTGTCACCCTGAATTAGGGGCCTCTTTCAGCCTCAATCTTATAGAAAGTGACACAGTCAAACTGTGTGATTGCTAGAAACCTCACCCAGACAGAATACCTTCTCCGCTAATAGAAGCGTATATACTATTCTGTTTGCTCACCTGAATTTTTGTGTGATTATGAAGCATCAGTCTTCCCAGGAGAAAGGATAAAAATGACAAAAGTTTAGAGTTTTTGCCATGAGGATCAGAAAAGAATGATATATTACAGTACAGCGGAAAAGGAAGAAGGAATAAAAAACAGGAAGTTATCCTGTGCGGGCAACACATATTCCCGTTCGATTTCCTGTGCAAATATAAAAATCTATGATTTCAGAAAATGATTGCTGAATGGAGACATTGAATGATCTTTTAATAGATCATCGATCCAATCCAAACTATAGAGAGACGAATGATTTTCTAGCGTTGCCAACGCTTTCGCACTCATCGAATTGGGATGATATAATTTTTTCTACCTGCGACAGGGTGTGCAGGAGGTGGCTTTGTAAGATGCTGTACGTGAAAGAATTTTAAAGAACTATAACATTGTATTTATCGTAAAATGTGTATCTTTAAATGCTGAATGTGCATATTTTTAAAGTGCCGGTAACTGGCAGTGCTTTTGTTAAAACAAACAAACAAACAAACAAACAAACAAACAAGCAAGCTCCATATAGTATTGACAAATATTAGGGTTGTTTTCAAATAAATCCTTTGATGGATTCAATGTGACAGGGCTAGTTGGATAAATACGGGGTCCCATGGGGTCCCCTTTGATGGTTAGACACCACGTTTTCTAAAACATTAGCAGAACAGCCTTGGTTTTTCAAGGATGAGAATGTGGGTATGTAACGCTATTTATCCCATCTATAACTTTACCCGCCTATAACGTTATCTACCCCAGACAAAGGTAAACTACCCCAGCCAAACTTTACATTATCTTTTACACAGAAAAGGGAAATCTTTACTACAGGACACCTAGACAAAGTTTTTGAACTTAACTAGTAATGAAAAATATAATATAAGGACATGGTGGGAGGAAATAAATTGCCAAAGATGGCACATACCTAGCCAGGTTTTGAGGAATAATAGCCGTGATCTTGTATTGTATACCCAGTAAGCTTTTCACATGCAAATGTGACAAACGCCTATTTTTGGATACAAATGTGAAAAATTTGCCATCTATGCCCGTGACGTGATTGGCGCTGTTTAATTTCAGTTGTCTTCTGCGAGTTTCTTTCAGATGGGAAGAATAAGACCTACATAAACTACTCAATATTACAGCTTTAATTTCAAAATTCTGATATGTGTATTGACAATAATCAACTATGTCGACGACGATCAACATCATTGTCTTGTACATTTCATACACCTCCTTTCTCTGATTCAGAAACACTGATAAAGATTTTCTCAACGATTTCAATATCTAAATTTTCTTTGCCATGGCTAGAAAGAAGCAGCTTTTTCTAACCCGTGCTTACTCCTTTCAACAATATATTTGATTATATTTGTTCTTCATCGAGACACGGAGATATTTGGTTTGTGGTCATTCAGGACGCCTACTGGTTTTGCTTCTGGTCAGGTTGTGATTCACGTTTTTGTTCCTGTTCTAATTAAAATCAATAGTGCAGAGTTTTCAGCCAAAAAAAATATATATGACTGACTTTATGATATATTCATTTCCTTAAAAAATTAATAGAACACAAGTACAAATTGAGACAAATGAAGGACACACGCATATATTATACACATACTCATCTAATATACATCGTATTACTATATTTAATATTATATAGTCATATATATACTAACATATTTTATATTATATATAATATGGGATAGTCGGCTATATTATATATAGTATAGTATATATACATAATATATTTACATTATGCACAATGTACGTATAATACATAATACATACGTGTTATCATACTTCTATATATATATAAACTCTTAAACTGCTGTTTTTCCGTGGAAATTTATTCTTGAGAAACAGAAGGTGAGGTACGGAGCCTTTTCCCGCACCCTGAGAAACGCTGAAGCTCCCTGGAGAGTTCTGCTCATTTGTGGAGCCGCGCTTTTGGGGAGCGCTCCTGTGATAAGCACCCATGACTTCTGGCTACGCCGCGGCGCCAAGCTCAGCCTCCACGCTCGCCACCGAGACAGCGCGGAGCATCCACAGCTTTGTTAGCCAGACACTCCGCGCTGGTGAAACCCCTCCGATGTCCCTCTCTAGTAACATCTCCGCATGGAAAAAATGCTTTCTGTCTTCTTTTTCGTAGAACCCCCTACGCGGCTGCACTCATCATGAGATTAAAAAATAATAATAATAATTTTATTTTAATGATATAAGAGGGATTGACACCATTATATGAGTTTTGGGCATACAACGCACACACATCTGCGCGCACACACAGGTATTTCAGATAGGACCGAAATCGTATGGTATTTATCTTTCTCTGTCGGACGTATTTCACTCCGCATAATCCTCTCTCGGTCGATCCATGTTGTCACCAATGGTAAGATTTCACTTTGTCGTGGCCGAGGAATATGGCACTGTGTCTATATACCACCTCTTCTTTATCCATTCCTGCATTGATGGACACCTGGGTTTTTTTCCATGTCTTGGCTGTTGTAAACACTGGTGAAATGATTATCGGGGGACATCTATGGTTCTCAATTGGCGTTTTCATTTTCTTCGGATTGATAGGCAGAGGTCGAATGCCTGGGTCCTATGGTAGTTCTGCTCTGAATTCTTTGAAGAACCTCCATGCCGGTTTCCATTGCGGCTGCACCAATTTGCAACGCCAGTGCCAGAGGGTCCCCTTCTGTCCGCGTCCCCGTAAACACTTGTGACTTCTCCTCCTCTTCATCATCGCCGTTCTGACAGGTTGATGTCTCCTCGTGGTTTGCATCTGCGTTTCCCTGGCGACGGCTGATGTGGAGCATCTTTTCATGCGCCCGTGAGCCATCTGTGTGTCTCCCTTGGAAAAATTTCTACTCAGATTCTCTGCCAATTTTTTAATTAGGTTATTTTTTCCTTGTTATGTTGTACGAGTGCTTTGTATGTGGATATTAACGCCTTATGATTTACGAATATCTTTTCCCGTTCGGTAGGTTGCCTTGTTGTTTTGTTGATTACGTCCTTTGCTGCGCAGAAGCCTTTTCGTTGGATATAGTTCTGCTTCTTTATTACCGCTCGTTTCCCCTTGCCTTCGGAGACAACTCCACAAAAACATCCCTAAGACTGATGCCAGCCAGCTTACTGCCTACGATTTCTTCTGCGTAGTGCGTTGCTTCAGGTCTTATATTCACGTGTTCAAGCGACGTGAAGTTAACTTCTGTATATGGTGTGAGAATAGTGGTCCAGGTTCGTTTGCACATGTGTCTATCCAGTTTTCTCAGCACTGTTTACGGACGAGACTGTCCTTTCTCCATGGCAAGTCCTGGCTCCTTTGTCTTCAATCGGTTCTCCTCAGGGTATGAGTTTTCGACTTGGGAATGATTGGAACGAGGGTGTGAGCCATCACGGGAGACGTAGAGAAATACTTAGTACCATTCGCGGAAATCATAGGGCGATGACGTTGCGATGACGGGCGTGCGAAGGCAATTTCAGGTTTTCACGATTTGGATGAGGGATCGAAGCAAATATGATGAACAAACAAGCCCAGGGTGTGGGGAGCAGGCGGATACGGGTGTCATCATGAGCTTGGATCTAGGCAGGCCCTCCAAGCTGCTTCATCGAGATTATAGCCCAGAAACATCTAGAATGAACAGGGTGGCGGGTCACGTCCAGACCCTTGGGAATCACTGACACCTCGGAAGTGCCAGGACACAGCCGTCTGGCCCCATGACAGACTGATTCCCTAAAGTCGTCTTTCTACGGCTAAGACTTGCTGGACCAGGAGCAGCAGGAGATACTGGTGTGTACGGGGCGAAGGCAGAGAAGTTTCGGGGAGCAGTGAACCGTTCCGGCGGCTGCGGGCCCGAGGTGAAGGTGAGGCCCTTTGATTTCTGGTGAGGCCCATCCTCCTGGTTTTTACATGGCCCCCCTGTACTCACTGGATGCTCAGTGGAGAGACCTCGGATGTCTCTTCTTAAAAGGGCACGAATCCCATCGTGGGGTCCCACCGAAATGACCTAATCTGAACCTTCCCCCCCCCGGGTATCACCCCTCCAGTACCATCCCACGGGAGTTCGGCCCGTCAGTATGTTAAAAATGTCTCCTATTTTGTGCACGTCTAGTTCCTCCTCCTTGACGTATGATAAACATCGGTGTCTGGAGGCCAATAAGGCATGCGTTTCTATCGCAAAGAAATCTCCGTAGTCAGGCTTCCCCGAGCTCCGGGCTACGTATAGGGAGAGAGAAATTCTGCAGAGATATTTAATAGACTGGTGAGCACAGGGGTCAGGTTTGGGGTCATTGCCAAGGAGTCCTGCTCTGCAGGCAAGGCAGAGGACAAGGGACACAAAAAATCACGTCCTTTGCGCAAATCACTGTCAAGGAAACCCAATTTAGTCACTGTTTTAAAGAAGAGGAAGTCATCTGGCGTCTCATGGGTACGGTGACAAGCGATGGAGGCCAGCCATGAAAAATATCTGAGGAGCATGATTTTAAAAATCTACACTGCTGAGAAATAATTAGTTCAGGTGTGGACGTAACTGTGGTTTCTGCCACACCGCCCCCGGGCCCTTGGCCCGTCCACGTCGATGGCCAACTCTGCTAATTGCTGTCTGTCGGAATTTAAAAGCCCTGCTTTCTCTCTAGGTACTTTTTTCGCTGGCACGCCTACAAAGCAAGGAAAGCATAGAAAGGTTCTGTGAGTATTCGGGTGAGCGTTTTACAGGATCGAACAGTTTCAGTGAATGAAATGAAACTCGACGGAGCTTCCCGTTTATTTTATTTTATTTTATTTTTTTTAGCGACGTGCATTCGTGTTCGAAAAAGCACCGTGAGCTTTGGTGTTTGATGTTCAGATGGCTTTTCTCCCTGACTCTGCAAACTGGTATTGGTCCATTAAACGAAAAAAAAACACAAAAAAACGAAAAAGCTCGCCCCTTGAGCTCACTGCTCTCTGCGTAGAAAGTCCGCTCCGGATAACCCGTTTCCAGAGAGAGTTTTGTGTTTGCGCCGTCACGTGGTTGGCGGACGTCGCTGTCACGCAGGGCCCTGTCTGTGCTTGCTGAGTTCGCATGGCGCACCCCGGAACCGGGCTGGATCCTGTCTTCCCGCACCCGCACAGCTTTCCTCGTCATCGGTCGCCTGCCTTGCAAAACGCGTCCTTGTTAGAGTCCTGACAATGTAAACGAATCCCGAGGAACCGCGCGCGTGTCAACGGCGAGAGTCACGGCTTTAGGCTAAAGTATAAAGCGGAAATGAAGACAGACAGACCCCGGCGGGTACAGAAGCGCGAACTGAATTGTAAAGAAGGAGGAGCCCTTGTGTCGCTTCCGGCACCCCGAGACTTCGATCGCCACCCGTGGTCCGACTTGGGAGGCAGCGATGCGATTTTAGGGGGAAATAGGGAGGGACAGCGGACGTATGACGCGTGACCACTTATGACGAGCCCGGATCCGAGCCTACGATTTCCATGCGTCACGGGCTCTGTCTCGGTGTCCAGCGGCAGTGGTCAAGACCCGCCCTGGACCCAAGTCACGGTGGAAGGCGGTCACAGGCACAGTGACCGGGCTGCCCTGCGTCTTCCGAGAATGATGAAGTTAAAGCAAATCTCTGGTGCATTTCCATGCCATGTGCAGAGTAGGCGAATCCATGGTGAGAGACAGGTTCGTGGCTGCAGGAGCTGGGAGGAGGGTGCGTTGGGGACGGACTGCTCAGTGGGTGTGGGGTCTGCTTCGGAGCTGGTGCAAATACTCCGGGACTAGTTAACGGTGATATTCACACCCATTTGGACTGTACTAAATGCCACAGAACTGCACGCTCTAAGCGGTTACTTTCATGTTGCAAGAATTTCACTTCAATGAAAAAGCAGCCCTGGGCTGCTGGGCTGTTGATTCTGAAGCAGCCCGCTCTGCGAGGCTCAACGCTCCAGACTCTAGGACGCGGAGCATAGTGTGGGAACGGCCCAGCCCGTGCCTCTCATCGGTCTTGGCTCGCCGAGTCGGTCCCGGCACAGAGCTGGAGTTCGCATCCATCCGTGCTCGCGGCCAGAGAAAGCCAGCTTCTTCGCTAGAAGTCGGGGACAGGTAGCAGCTGCTCCCAGGGACCGCCACACAGGGTGCTCTCTACATCATGTGGAGGGGCGTGTCACAGCGATCGGGTGTGTCACGCAGGTGACACGCTAGCAGGAAGGAACATCTGTGATGATGGCCGTCGTGGTTGGGGATCCTTCTTGTTTGCAGAGCTGGGCATTCCAACCCCCAGGACCCCCAAGCTCTGGCCTTCTGGAGGGAGCAGGACGCAGACGGACGTGCGGGGCTCGGCAGGGAAGCACATCGGCCCTGGCTCCCTCCCCACGTGCAATCTGAAGAGCGAATTTGATTGACAGAGCCCCTTGGTTCAGGGGCCCGGGGGGCTAGGGCCTCCTCGCTCTGGGTGTATTGCCTTTGGCGGAGAGAGGGGCCTGAGTCATTTGCACCGACATGTGGACACTTCATTTCGAACGTGCTCACGCCATGTAGGGGTCCCGATGTGGATGGGGTAAAGCCAGCCCTGGTGGGTGTCTGTTACTGGTAGGTTCGCCGTGAGGTCCCTCTGTTCCCTTCAGCCTCTCTCTAGGGAGAGGACCAGCCTGGCTAGGAGCCAGGATCCAAGAGCGGTCATAGGCGGTGGCAGGACACCTCCGTTGCCTGTCACTGCGGATGCTGTACCTTCGCATGCCATCGAATGTCACTGCCATCACCGCAGAGAATGCATCTTCCGAACATAAAATCAGACACGCTCTTCAAGCCCATCTTCAAAAGCACAGAATGGGTTTTAGTCATAACGCCGGGGGCTTTGGTGACTAATTCACCGAACGTCAATGAGCACATTGAGCATCTTACTACCCGGTCTCGACTGTGGCTTGCAAGAGCGAGACGCACATTAGACGCCGACACCCCGAACCGTGTCCTGCACCCGGGTTGGCCATGAGAACCTGCTTGACGGTCAGAAGCCCGTGATGACGTTGTCACGACTTAGACCGAAATCCGAAGTGAGCGTTTGAGACTGAGGCGAAACGCAGGGGTGATCTGTCATCCCGAAAGAGATGGGAACATCTGTGGATTCCTTCGTCAAATGGGAACGTGACTGCTCATCCCAGAGAAGGAGACCAAACCTCAAGCCATTCATTTTAGGGTTCTCGGGGGTTAAACAGAGTCCGCATTTATGCAGAAACCTCTCCGAAGGGGCCAATTAAAATGATGGCGCCCATGATGGCCGGGACGGGTAAATTTACAAACGCGAGTGGGGCAGCCAGTGGGACAAGGGTCTATCTTAGCGTAGTCCAATGACCCCTTCATCAATCTCTCACTTTTCACATCACAAAAAACAAGCCTTCTATTTAAAGCAGAGGACTATGATATTGCATCCTATTTTACAAATGTGCGACATTTTGAAATAGTTCTCCATTCGCGTACCATTTACCCATTTACTGTCTATGCATTAAACCTCTAAAATGCGCCATCCGCCGTGCCGGGCACCGTGGCCGTGCAAACACGTTTCACACGCCTGTCCTTTTCCTGTCTTTTCTTCCCTCTGTCTTTTTATGCATTCCTCTTATTTTTAAGTGAGGAAGATGGGGAGATTCTGGGTGGCTTGAGAGAAAGACAGGATAAGACATGACAGCGACTCTTGATAAATAAACCGGATACCCGCCAAGGCTCAAGGTGACCTGACATGTCCTGCAGGCAGATGTTTCTCGCATCTTCGGATGCCAAGATGCCCCGCAGTGGGTGACGGCTGAGGAGAATGGGGTAAGTCTAGAGGATGGAATATTATTTAGTGCTAAAAAACACGTGAGCTACCAAGCCAGGAGATGACATAGAGGAACCTTCGCTGCATGTGACTCCACGAGAGCAGCCCGTCTGAAAAGGCTGCACGCTGGATGAGTTCAAGTCTAGGACATTCTGGAAAAGGCAGAACTAGGGACACAGTAAATAGAGTGGCGGTTGCCAGAATTTAGGGAGCAGAGGACCCACAGAACGTACAGCACTGACAGCGAACTGTGGTGTGAATTCTGGACTTGGGTGACAGTGACCTGACGGTGTAGACTCACGCACCGTGCCCAGTGCACGCCGGACGAGAGCCGGGGACGCCGTGGGTGTGCGACGCACAGTGCGTGGGACATCACCGTGCCTTCCTCTCTTCCGGCCACCAACCAGCCGCAGCTGCTGGATCTGAGCGTCGATGTCGGTGGGCGAGGAGCGGACCGTTGTGCGTCACAGGGAAGCTGTCCCAATCCCGAGCCGCTCCTTCCTCGGCGAACTCAGAAGAGCAGTCGGAATCCTAACGCATCCTCGTGGCGAAGGACATATCCGGAGTCCATTCCCATCATTCATCTCTTTTCTTTGGAACTGACATGGCTGAAGCCTGCAGGGGTGAAACGCCTCGCCCAAGGCAAGAGACCTCAAGAGTCAGAGTGAGTTCTTCCCTCTTCCCTTCGCTGGGTCTTCCTTGCGAGCTCAGCTTCGGCACTTTCTGCGGATGACAATGCATGCGTTCCGTAGGTCCGTGAGTGTAAATTCAAAGAGACTGCCAGGTCAAACGGTCACAGCCATCTCCTCCGTTCCTGGTGAGCCTCGTCCTTCACTCATACCTTGACGAAGGCATAGGTTTCTCAGCCGATCTCAAACCAGTGCGCAATTTCAGGGAGTCAGGAAATAATTTTCCTCCCACCGCGAAGTTCTCCTGGCCGGGCTAACAATCAAGTTACCACGAGACAGATGAACGAGAGAAGATGGCCAGATTTTATCACCGGGGCTGCCGTCAGAACGTGAGGCTGGGGGCTGCGTTGGCGGTCGGGGTTTAAGTCATTCTCAGGACTGATGGGAGTTGGATCAGGGTCTGCGATTTCAAAGGGGAAGTAGGTCACTCACAGGCAGCCGAGAAAGAGCAGACGCGTGATGTACCAAGTCTCCGTGGGACCGGATGGAGGCTCTGCCATTCCTCCCTGGCCGCAGGCTGTGTTTAGATCCTGGCGCTCAGTGCTGCCGCCTGCTTTCGGCAGGTGTCCCGTCTGAATTCCTTCAGGCAGGTAAGGGGGGCGGGTCCAAGCTTCTTCCTGAGTCTTCGCTTCTTCATAAGCAGCTTAAAATCAGTGTCCCCCAAGGCATGTGCTGGGGCGGCCAAACTCGGGTGTCCCTCACAGTCGCTTTTGAGTTCCAGAGTGCTTCGTTATTGTCACTCAGATTTAGAGTATAACATGCGTTTCTCAACGTATGTACAGCTATTGATAACGTGGATATTTTCTTGGGGGCGGGGGGTACGTTTCTATATGAGAAGTTAGAGAAATCTTTTTCCTGCAGGAAATTATCTCGTCCCCCACCCCCCAAGGAAAGCAGTTATCCATTTACACATGTAATAGACCATCAAGGGAGGCAATGCCTGCCCAATTTTATTTTAACCCTAGACCCCAAGAGGCAGCCTCTCAGGGTCTGTCTGCACCCAGAGTCCTGTCTGGATAACCGGCCAAGAAGCCACAGGGCTCGCATATGAATGCCAAATCCTTTCCGATTTAAATAAACGCATTAGCATTTATATTCGAAGAGTTTTGAGTCACTTGAGAAGCATCAAAAAAAAAAAAAAAAGTTTGCCCGTGAGTCACAAACCAAAATTTACATTTGTCAAAGGATCTCTATCTGTCTGGATTCAGGTTTCAGACAATCCAGTCAGGTCCGGTGCACAATGAGGGCAGGATGACAAAAAAGGCCTAAAACCTCATGCCGGTCCCCACCCTCCCCCAGCCCGCCCCGGGCCGAGCTCCCATTCTGTTTCCGTTTTCAATCTCCTGGCTCAGATGGAAAAGGTTTCGCCCTGCAAATTGCTCTGTGGCAGCAAAAATGAATGGCTTCTTAGGCAAAGGATGGAAATGTGGCCCCCCAACCCCACCCTCAAGATTTGCTTTCAAAAGATTTTTATTTTTCCCTCTTCGCTTTCAAGATTAAAATCGCCCGTGGGGCACAGAGCGAGATGGAAGGGGGCCGTAGCAGGCACGGGAAAACAAGTTCATCATCCACAGCCTCCTGGATTCCGGACGCCTGGCACCTTTCGGGGGCCGATGCCAACACTTTGGTTCACTTGACTGATCAAGGGAGCGTCTGTTCCCATGTTCTGATTCGATTAAGGCTTCTGCGCGTATTAAAATTTAATTCTAATGAATACTGACACAAACGGAGAAAGATTTGGGATTGTGATGCCAAACCTTAATGACCACTTCATTACTATGTTTTCCTTTTTTAAAAAAAGATTTCATTGGATTTTGGCACATTGCAAAAGCTCTTACCAGTTAAAGAATCCATCATTTACTCCAAAAATTGACTTAAGCCCTGTGTCGTTTTTGTCTAAAATTTGTCTTTATGACCAAAATTGCCCAAAATTTTAAATCACGTTGGATTAGAACCCAGCTAATCACCTCATCGTAACTTGAGTACATCCGCAAAGACCCAATTTGCCAAGTAAGGTTGCATTCACAAGTACTAGGAGTTATGGCATCGACACACTAGGGGAGACAGAATTTAATCGACAGCATCGGTACCTCTTGTAATATTTTTTCCATTAAATATACGTATTCGTGTGCGTGTGAGTATGGATAGACAGATAAATGACTGCTAACTATATCCATCGACATGGTTAGATATTGAGAAAAAAGCTGTTTAAGTTTTTCTGTCTTACAAAAATGCTGTTTTCATTTAAGTTTTTAAGTGCTTACAGAGTAGTTGATATAACGTGCACATGGACATAAAATTCTAAAATTAACGTGATAAAATCAGGGATGAGAACGCTGGACACCAGCCTCGGCAGAGCAGATGCCTTTACGTATGATGTGGGTCAAAGATGTGTCTACAAAGTATTTTGTTTTTTTTTTTTAAACTGTCTGCGTTGCAGATTCCGTGAGGATTAACACTTGGCCACAGCACGTGTGACATAGCATGTGACAAAGATTGCAGAACAGGCTCTGGGCATCCTGTGAGATAAATGATCATTTTTGTTGTCTTGCGTACTTCTTTTTTTAAAAAAAAAACAAAAAGTATTATTATTTAATAATTAATAATAGTTTTTAACATTTTTACTCAGTCTATAGAGGCATTTTTTTTGGTTTATTATTAAATTCATTGGGAGAAACATTGGAAAGTAACAGGTTATGAATCTCAGGTGTGCGACTTTGTGACATCTGTACAATGCAGTCTGTGCTCCGTGCCCAAGGCCTGGTCTTTCGTCACCATGTATTTGACCTTTACCCTCTCTGTCCTCCCCGACCCCATTCTCCTTCGGTCCCCATATGCCGTCACCTCTGAGTCGCAAAGTCCTATAAATTCACGGCAGCAACAAGAACACGCACACACCATATAAAGCAAGGATCGTACACCTGTTAACACGTGTTCATTCCTGACAGTGGCTTCAGACATGTCGGTTTTATTGGCTTTCATTCTGGATAATTTGAGATGTACCTAAGCAAGGCAAGAAACGTGGTGAAAATGGGTGGAAAAAAGATGATTTCTAAAACAGGGACATAAGAGGATGTGCTAACGGAACGGACAGGTAATGCTGTCTGTGCGTAGGACTCGGTGCTGGAGCCGTGGCCTGCGCCCTGAGTTAAATGTTCAGGGCGCCCTGGGCCCTCACAGCCTTAGGGTCAAGTGCGCTGGAAACCAGTCCCTCCTGATTCCAGCCGCAACCCCTCCCCCCAGCCCCGCCTGCCACTTCTGCCTACAGACGTAGTTTGGGGGAAGTCTAATTCGTATGGCGTGCACCTTTCAAACTTCAGAGGAAGCCGTAACTCACACGGATGAACGGGCGGGGAGGTGGCTGTGTCCTCGGGGACGTGGCGTAAATCTTCAAGACGCGTCCTCTGCTGCCATTTAAAACCGCATATTTTAAGCGCGCGTTTCAATTAAAACCACGGCGACGAATCGTGACTCTGGGAAAGGAGGTCTCCGATGGCGAAGGCTTGATCGTGTTGAACTTGACAGTGTTTTTAAACTTCGGGCACGCTCCGGAATTGGAATTTGATGGACAGCCCGTTCACCGCACTCCATGCAAATTATTTCACCTTCTCCTGTCCCCCTCCCGCCAGCGAAGGCACAGAGGTCTTAAGATCTTCTGCAGCTGGGAGGCGGCCGCCCACACGGGCGGTTCGGTCACCCGCGTGTGTCCTTGGCGGGCATATTGTCATCTTTTCTCCTACCTCTGGCGTTTGTTACTCTGCCCTGTGGGATGCTGGGGGCAAGAAGCCACCTGTGTCCTCTCTTTCGATCAGAGTCACCCTGTGTGTCCAAACGCAAGGGGTTCGTGGGGCCTGCACGTGCCAATGACAGGGACGAGAGTCTGCAGCAGAGAAAGGAGAGGTCGACGTAAGGAAATGGCCTCCGGCCCAGAGACACAGGTGAGCTCGAGCTCAAAGTCCCGTGTCCCTAGTGGCCCCTGGGGATAGGTCATGTAGGGGAGACTCATTCGTGGCTGAGGGAGCTGGGTCGTGGGCTCTGCCGGTTCATTGGGGCTGAGTGGGGGGCATTTGATCATCCCATCGGGTCTTGATGTCACTCGCGGCTTCCTTCTGTCCGGTTTCAAGGGGATGCCGTGGGATCGTCCATGTTCATGGGTGCGGAGCTGCAAGATGTTATGTCTAATGTGACGGAAACTCTGTGGTCAGCAGACCTGAGGCTTTGTTCCCGAGACTGTGTGACGCCGCCCTGGAGACTTAGTGCCCGAGGGACTGGCCGGGAGGCATGCAGGGGGACACGTGAAGGAAAGGGGCCAGGGAGCCCCGGGCCAGTTTGAATCGAGGGAAAGAGAAGAGAGAAGCTCGTTGTAAGGAAGTGGAGATCTTCACCGCCACCCACGGCCAAGGTCAGACTGCCAGCACCCGTCACGGACCTGGGGAGTGTGCGTCAGGGTGACGAAACCGTCTCCCGCTTGACTCCCTCACACGGCTCCGTGATGACCTGTGGCGTGAGGCCCAGAGTCTCACCTGTTCATGCATTGACTGACTGACGATTGATTGGTTGCTTGGTTGGTGGGTTGATGGATGGATGGATGGATGGATGGATGGATGGATTAAGAAAACATTCAGCAAGTGTCTGTGAAGTGCCAGGACTTGCATGAGAACCTGTCCGTAGATTCTCATGCAAGTCCTGGCACCTAACTCGAGAGCATGAAGCTCTGCTCCTCTCCGAAATGTGTCGCTTCCGCCACGCTGCTTCTGTGGCCCAAATTCTTTAACATTCTCCATCTCCAAGATTGGCGCCGAGTCCTCTCTCCTCTGGCCAGGCCGATTTGTCTTTGTTTTTAAATGACTGGTGAAAATTAGATGCCATCACGGAGCCAGGGTCACCAACAGAGGACGGTTTTATTAAACTGTGGTTTATGCCTTTCAGCCCCTGTATGCAGTAAAGTCCACGTACCTGGACCACACGGGTTCTGACACTGGGCTCCACCCTGGCGGTCTCCTGCATCGGAAACACGCACCAGCCTACACACACGTGGGACGCGCAGGGGACTGACTCCGTCCCGTGGGAGCGTGGCACAACAACTTCAGCCCTAAGCACCATTCTCACGGCTAAGAGCTTTCCTGCCCCCAACCTCCTCGGGTATCGACGTCTGTCCCCGGCGTCAGAGGTGACTAGAGCCAGTGCCCCGAAGGTCTGTCCATCTGACCTCACTGCTGGCCAGGGCGAGGCTATTTTAAGGACAAATTGGAGCTGCACAGGTGCTGAGGCACGTGAGAAAAATAGGCATTAATTCCCCAAAGCCTGACTCTCAGAGAGGAGGAGACGCAGGGTCTGCCAGCCCTCGCTGGGAATGGCTCGTAGCCGGGCGCGCGGCTGTGTCCCAAACAGTCATATCTCCGTACGTCACATCCTAGCTTCTACCTCGTAGCTGGCGGAGCCTCGAGTATTTGCCGTCAGGCTCCGTATGGAAAAAGCTGGCCAATCCCCGATGCAGAAGACTGTCGCATGAAATACGTCATTTTCCAGAACCGCCAAGCACACGGTCCCTTGTCTTCATTTGCTAAAATGCCTCTGACAGTCACGCCGCAATGGTAAACGGCATTTTTAAATTATATATAAGTGTGTAGAGCTCTGTCCACAGACATCTTGCATGTAGTACGTATAGGACTATTTATATATAATGCCTTCAGTATTTTATGTATGTAATTTATATAGATGATTTTAAAATTAGATACTGTATATCACATATTTAATGCCTGTGTTGTATATGTATATAATACATGTTATATATTATACTATACATATATAGATATAACATCCGTGAGTCGTATATGTTGTTTGATGCATTAGAATTTTGATTATCATTCCTTATTTTGGCCCCCAGGTGAACGGTGGATTATGACGTTCATTTTGAAAACATAAATCGAAGTTCCGAATTTACTTAAGCAATTTACGTTACCAGATTTCACGTTTATTAACTAGAAAATGTATCTTTTACTTTTAATAGGTGTTTCTATATTTTCAGGAGAAAGTCAACTTTTTGAAAATCCGAACTTAGCACAGGGCTGAATCCAGCTGTAGCTTTTTTTTTTTTTTAGGAAATGGTAACTAGAACTTAGCTACACCTCCACCTACATACTGCCTGTGCCTCGTTTCACGGACAAGACCAATCGCTTGTTGCTTTTAGTCGTTAAAAACTGACAAGCCTTATTGGTGACACGGACACAAACCTTTACAATGGACGGAGAATAGCATCGAATAAATTATTTTAACTTACGTCATTTATCGGCGACTCTCATAAAACGCATCATTCGAAAGCATTCCTTCACGGTCAGTCATGTCAGGTGAGAAGCAGGACTCAGAATCACCCCTGGCCATCGATGTCCCCAGGTCGCTGGTGACTGACTCACTGGGGCGCGTCTTCGCTGCCAGCCCTGTTTTGGGGGCCGTACCTGTTTCCCTATGGGTTATGCCATTTTATCTTCCTCTTCCAAAAGCAGAGTGTCGTTTGGGCTGAGGACACAGCTCATCGCTCTGTTATATCAACCGGAGCATGGAAGATGGCAGGATAGACACGGGACGTGCTCGCTGACTCATCATTTCTCGTCGTCAGTCTTCGGAAAAGCAGAGATCATCGGGGTTTCGTTGTTTTCGGTGACCAAACGTCCTCCCACAGTGTCGACGGCCCCCGTGACATGAACGTGTTGACACGTGGGCGGGCCTCTGCGTTATTCACACCTTCGGGCTGTTGCGTGGCCTGCTGCCGTGGATGTCTGTGCATGAGTTTTTGTCAGGTCACCTGTTTGCCTTCCTATTGGGCATCCACGTAGGTGACGGACGGCCGGGTTATGCGATAGCTTTCTGTTTAGCTCCCTGCAGACAGGTCAACCGTTTCCCACGGTCCGTGCACGATCGGACGTCACCACTAGTGATACCCAACGTGGTCAGTCTCCCCACGCCTGGAAATACTTCTCAATCCCCCGATGTCGCCCATTTTAATTGAAATACTCCTCGATCTGAGGATTTACAACATGCCTCATATAAAACCTGGTTTTGTCTTCATAGGGCAAACTTACGATCTTTGCAATTTTCCTGCCTTTTATCTTGAGAAATTGCAGTGAACAAATAGCCTGAAATGAGAAGACCCATGTAGTTCTAGAAAATGTTGTTCTTTTCCGTACGATTATGGGGAGGGGCGGGACTCGACTCAGCAACACAGATGACGCTTGCGGGACCTAAGTGTCTGTGATGAGACGAGACGGGAGGGAAGTAAAGATTTTCAGACGGAAAGATTCTCCCTCACAAGCCGGGGAGGGAGCTGATTGAACAAACAGGCGATAAGAACCCAGGCTTATTAGCAGGTTTCTTTCCCCCTCTTCATATGCATATTACGTTTCAAGTGCATCTTTTACCAGAGAAAAGAGAACCCTCCTGGGAAAACATCACTTTCT
>NW_024342880.1:0-486 GCF_902729225.1 Pteropus medius | reverse complement strand
GGGCCTGCTTTCATGAGGCTTTATTTCATGGGGAGAGAAAAATAAACAAAAAGTGCAATGCAGAAGAGGAACTGTGATGAAAATAAAACAGGGCACTAAAGGGTGCTCAAAGCCTGGTTTAGATTAGAAGTCAAGAAAGACCTCTATGAGGAAGTGGTGGTTGAACGGAAGAGAGAAGGACTCACAGGAATTAGATGCAGGGAAAAGTGGCCGGAGACCCCAGGCCTGGGTGGGGCTAGGGTTGCTGGGACGCCACAGGCACGAGCTCCGAGCTCCGTATGACCAGGAAGGCAAACGAGGGCAGAGGGCGGTGTGCTGGAGCATAGACAGCATCACAGGCGCTGCTGTCTGGGAGGATGCGGGACAGGTGATGCGCGGCCTTGTAGGGAAGGCTGGGAATTAGGACTTTAAGGGAAATCATTTGCCAGTTAAATAGAAAGGTAGCATGTTCTGATTTACATTTATAACGATCATTCTAGCTGCTGA
>NW_024342879.1:0-308 GCF_902729225.1 Pteropus medius | reverse complement strand
TGGGTCTGAATTCGGCCTCCGTGCCTCAGGAGCTTTGCGATCAGCTCTCTGAGCCTTTCATTTTTTCATTTTGAATGCGTCCACGGGGACCATTACGACCATTCCAGGCAGAAAGGTGAGGGAGAGGGAGGTGTCTGCTTCCGTCCTGAAGTCTGATTTCCACTGCCGAAAGCGGGAAGGAGCTGAGGCCTTAGGTAGGAGCCCCGGGGCCTCTGGGATGAAAAGAGATCATGCGGAATTGTGGCTCTGGAATGCCCGGTGCCCACACTGCGGGGAGGTGGAGCTGCTAGGAGCGGCCTGTCTGATCT
>NW_024342878.1:0-14970 GCF_902729225.1 Pteropus medius | reverse complement strand
TTAATAAACTAGAGAATAGAAAACCAACAAAATCAAGACTTAGTTCTTCAAAAACATCAACAAATTGACAGATTTTTAGCTAGTTTGACCAAAAAATGTGGAGGAGAATTAAATTACTAAGCTCAGGAATGAAAGAGGAGACATTATTACTGAATTTACAGAAATAAAAAAACTATAAGAAAAGATTATGCCTAGGAAGACGAGGTGCTGTAGGCATAAAAAAATTAACTAAAAAGGGATTGTAAGATGACAAGGTCCTTGTAGTCTGTGAGGTCAACAAGGTTTGCCTCGCCTAAAAAAAATATATCTATATCTATATATATATCTATATATATATATACACATTATGAATAATTTTATACCCCAAGTTAGATGACATAGATGAAACAGACAAATTCATAAACCGCCAAAATTGACTCAAGAAAAAATAGAAAGTCTGAATAGACCTATCACATATAAAGAGATTAAATTACTAATAAAAAGTGTTACCTACAAAGGAAAATCCCACCCAGATGGCTTCACTGGGAAATTCTACCAAACATTTAAGAAGAATTAATACCGATTCTTCACAAACTCTTTCAAAGAGTAGAAGAAGAAGAATGTTTCCCAACTCATTTTATGTTGCCAATACTGTCCTGATACCAAACCAGAAAAACATATCACAATAAAAGAAAATCGCAGATCAATATCTCCTGTGAACACAGATGCAAAAATCCTCAGCGAAACACTAGTGAAAAGGATCCACCAATATATAAAAAGCAGCATACACCATGACCGAGTGGGACTTATCCCAGAAATGTAATATTGGTTTAACATTTAAAAATCAATTAATGTAATAAACCATGTCGATAGAGTAAAGAGGAAACAATGATAATCTCGATAAATTTAGGGAAAGCATTGGACAAAATTGAACACCTTTTCATAATAAAGACACTTCCACAATTTGCTAAAAGGCGTCTTTGAAAATTCTACAACCACTACCACACTTAATGATAAAAGACCGAAAGCTTTCATGCTAAAATCAGGAGTGAGGCGAAGAGACCTTGTGGTGTCACGTCACGTTAACGTTCCACATTGTGCAGGAAGGCAATTAGGCAAGGACAGGTCAATCGTCTGTAAATCAGTCAAGGTGATACACATTCGCAGTATGAAAGATAAAACTCATTTGACCATCCCAATGAATACAAAAAAAATTTGACGAAATTTAACATCCTTTTATGATAAAAACTCTCGACAAACTGGGTACAAACATAACAAAGGCCATATATGACAATCCTACAGCTAACATCATACTCGATAGTAAAAAGATGCAAGCTTTTCCTCTCAGATCGAGAAAAATACAAGGATACCCACTCTTACCTCTTTCATTCGACACAGCACTGGAAGTCCTAGCCAGAGCCAATAGGCATGACAAGCAAATAAAAGGCATCCAAATCAGAAAGGAAAAACTAAAATTGTCTCAATTTGCAAACGACATGATCTTATTCATAAAAAAATCCTGAAGACGCCACCAAAAACACTGTGAGTACAAACAAATTCAAGAAAGTTGCAGGATACAAAATTAGTATGAAATATCTAGGAGTATATTTAACCAAGGAAGTGAAAGATCTGTGTATTGAAAATCATAAGATGTTGATGAAAGAAATTGAAGAAGACACAAATAAATGGAAAGACACTCCGTGCTCATGGATTGGAAGAATTAATATTGTTTAAATGTCCAAAACGACCCAAAGCGATCTACAGATTTAATACGATTTCTATCAAAATTCCAATACGGTTTTCACAGAAGTAGAAAAAACAATCCTAAAATCTGTATAGAACCACAAAAGATCCAGAATACCCAAAGCAGTCTTAAGAATGAACAAAGCTGGAGGCATCACGCGTCCTGATTTTAAACTATATTATGAAGCTACTCAAAACAAAATAGTATGGTAGTGGCATAAAGACAGACACGTAGATAATGAAACAAAATGGAATCCCCAGAAATAAATCCATGTAGAAATGCTCAATTAATTTACAACAAATGAGCCGAGATTATACAATGGAAAAAGGATAGTCTCTTCAATAAATGGTGCCGAGAAAACCAATAGCCATATGCAAAAGAATGAAATTAAACTCCTACCTTACACCATACACAAAAATCAACTCAAAATGGGTTAAGACTTGAAGGTACAACCCGAAACTCCTAGAAGAAAACAAAGGGGGTCAACTTCCTGACATCAGCCCTTGGTGACGGTTGTTCGTATTTGACACCGAAAGCAAAAGCTTCTGCACAAAGGAAACCATCAGTAGGATGAAAAGGCAACCTACAGAATGGGAGAAAATATTTCTAAATCACATATCTAATAAGGGGTTCATATCAAAAATATACAGGGAACTTATACAATTCAGTAGCAAAAAAAACAAGCAATCCAAATTAAAAAATGAGCAGAGGAAGCGAATAGACATTTTTCCAAAGAATATATATAAATGGCCAACGGGAAAAGATGCTCCGCATGACGAATTGCCAGGGAAATGCAAATCCAAACCTCAATGAGATATCACCTCATACCTGTCAGAATAGCTATTAACAAAAAGAGAAGCCATAACGAGTGTTGGCGAGGATGTGGATAAGAGGGACCCCTGTGCACTGCCGGTGCAGCCGCTATGGAAAACAGGATGGAGGGTCCTCAAAAAATTAAAAATAGAACAACCCTACGATCCCTCTATCGAAAGGAAATGAAATCAAGATCTCAAAGAGACTTTGTAGCATGATCCACGGTAGCCAAGATATGGAAACGGCCTAAGGTCTGTCTATAAATCAATGGATAATGTTATATATACGTGTATATATAAAATGTTATATATCGTATTTGACCATCAGAGGATAATAAATACTATATGACATCACTTTTTTATGTGGAATTTTTCAAATCCAAACTCGTAGAAGTGGAGCGTAGAATGGCGGTTACCAGGGTTTGGGGGTGGGGACACGGGACACGCTGGTCAAACAGTGCAAACTTCCAGTTAGAGAGGAGTGAGTTCCGGGGCATCTAATGGGTAGCACAGTGATTATAGTTCATGATACTGTCTTGCATACTCGCAAGTTGCTATATAACGAAAGAGAGTAGATCTTAAACGTTCTCAGGAGAAAAAAGAAACTGTACTTATGTGACGTGAGGCAGATGTTTGCTAACGCTGAGATGGTAAGTCACCATTTTGCAAATATATAAGTGTATCGAGTCAACGCACTGTACACTTTAAACGTACACAATATTATATGTGTCAATTATGTCTCAATAAAGCTCAATAAAGTGTGGGGAACCTAGGTGGCGTTTAGGGGGAGTGGAGTTCTTCACTGGAGATAATGAGCTGGTAAGAACGCCCGAAAATCAGAGCCCAGCTCATAAGCTTCAGATTAAGTGAATCCCCTCACTACATAAGGGAAAGTCGACTCCAGAGAGTTTGCATTGGGCAAGATCACACAGCTTTTTGACGACCTGGCCAGGCCCGGAGCCCGCACGCCACAAGCCTGTCTTCGCCTCTGCACACCATGACTGGCTCTTTTATTCCCCTTTCTCCTGTCATTCTTGAAAGGAGAACCTGGAAATGGAGCTGGAGACACACGTGAATGTCCAGTCTTGGCTGGACCAAGCCTTGTATGAAAATTTTCCATTCTCTCCCCGCTGTCCCTCTGTTTAATAGCTGGAAAAGCCTTCTTCATCTTACAGAATGGTGAGACAGACTCTGCACGTGGCGTTCCTGGCACAGAGGACCACTTTGGTGACACTGTCCACCCTGACATCCAGTCAAGGATTCCTCCACAGATTCCTGTCTTGGGGACAGAGACTCTCAGGAGGCCATATTATAGGAAAATACCTAAAAAGCGAAGGGAATTCAGATTAGTGATCAAAGCTAGACGTGAAAACAGGTCTCAGAAACCAAAAATGCTCTTCTCCTCTGAGGTTATAGCCCCTGCTGGGGACATGTCAGGGGAACCTTCTGAAAACATCTCCATAGTTCAGAGCAAGGGGGTGGGCTTCCCAGAGAAACTTTGCATCCCCACGGCCTCACTGGCCAGTGCTTCTGTCACTTTAAGTCACCCTGGGCCGCCGCTCCGGAGTTTCCTGCACTCTGAGGTTTGAGAGGCGGGGACACTTTCCGTGCGTTGGGGCAGACGACCTGCTGCACACACAACCGAAGGGAAAGCAGTAGGTCTGGGGCATCTCGGGCCAGCCTCAGAGCCTGTCACCAATTCTGCAGGAAAGGTGAGCCTCGGTAGGGAGAGGGAGCCGGCCACAGAGTCGGAGCTGTGAGGACGGGGAAGAATTCAGCGTCCGGTTGCAGCCGGCTGAGTGAGCACGTCAGGTTCTCCTAGGCACCAGGCAGGGGAGCGGGACTGGAGAGAGTGACTTCGCACTCTCAAGTGTTTAAGGACGTTCTGACTTTCACACCCAGTAAGTCTGGAACAAGTGGTGGGCATCTTCTCCAGCAGCTTCTCCAGCCCCGGAGGCTCACGCTTCTGTAGGACTGACTGCTCTCGCCTACCCTGCTCCCTTAATACACTTGCTAGGACTCCCGCGGGGAACCAAACACACTTCATAAGGCAGTAAACACTCCCCAAAGCATAGTCGGCACCGGCAAAGATATTTCTGAGGTCTTACAAGCCAGCCTACCCCCAGAACAAGTTGTAAAGTGAAAATGCTGTGTGCATCTGGGCTGAACCTCCCGGCACACTCCACTCTGCTCTGAGAGCCCACAGTGCCCACTAGAGGGTCTCGCAGGAGCCATGCAAGGTCATAAGTATGGTCTGCAACCCCCTGCCCCTTTAACCTGTGCTTGCCAAGCCCAGCCGCCTAGGTCTGTGTGGGCCGCTGAGCCACCTCGATGTCCTCACCGCCTCTGGATAATGAGTGTTTGGGCCAAGAGAACCGATCCAGAAATTCGGATCATGGATGAATGCGTCAGAATCATGGGCGGGGCGGGGAAGGGGCCTAGTTACTTTTTAAAAGAACAGATATGTGAAGCAGAATCTCTAAGAAAGAAACATTTTAAAGAATCCCCAACCTAATTAATTCCCGGAGGGAGCAGGTTCAGAAAGTGCCGGACTAGGTGAATAAACTCGGGCGCTGGGAAGGTTAAGATTGCCCCATTTTTCAGTACTGTGAGCCTGCTGTAAAGCCAGACCTCAGCTCTTAGGAACTAAAAAGGACTTCAAACCCTGCTCCAAACTCTGTGAGAAGTTCTAAAGGGCCATCCGAGGGCCCTGCGTGTGCCCAGTGCTTCCTCAGCTCCATCCTGGACACGGCCTCTTGCTTTAGCTAAATTCTTGTTCTTTGCTCTGAGTCTGTGGCTGTCTGTCCATTCGGCTCTGCTGTCAGTCACGGGAGTGTGCTGGCTTCTACATGCAACGTCATCACAAAGGCCCGGGGGTGCACCTTACGGAAGGCATGAGGGGACGGCAGGGGGGCCCCTGCAGAAACACGAACACCTTTGGACTGAGGACCAGGAAGCCCGTCGTCTAAGTCCTTTGGCCAGAGACCAGGTATCCGGCCAGCCTCTCCCGCTGCTTTTGCTTGTGTGGCACCAACGGGAGAGAACACGGTGTCACCTGTGGTAAGCAGGCGGACGACAGGGAGAGGGAGAATTGGAAACGAACAGAAAGGTGCAGCACAGACGGGACTCAGAGCCTGGGAGAGGCTGAAGGGTCACAGGCGTGAGAGCCCCAGGCTGCTGGAAAAGAGGCCCTGGCATCTGCTCGGGGGAGGGGCAGGAGAGCGAGGCGGGCAGGTGTCACGAGGCTGGAGAAAAATGAACATCTAACGCTGCTCTGCTCGCCGACATCATGTTAGTCGCCCCTCTGCCCTTTGCATCTGGGTCCCCGGAAGGACAAAACTTGGCTCACTGGACGCTCCCGCAGTGTGGCCCCAGCCCCAGGCGGGTCACTCCAATGTTCCTCCCTCGGCTCTGATGCGCAGGGAAGCAGGGACCGTGACGTTCTCACTGTGGTGTCACCAGCTCTTTGGGGTTTGCCTGACCCGTCGTAGGCACTGAGACCATTGACTCGTGTGAAGGAACGAATCAGTGGATGACAGGACGAACTGTGTTTGGGACTCTTTCAGGTGAGCATGGGAGGACGGAAGATGGCAAGAGATGAAGAAAGCGCCTACGGTAAGAACAAGCCTCGCCCTGCGCGCTGCCCCCAGCAGTGAGCTCTGGGTGCTGAGGGGACAGGCAGACTGGGGCTGAGCACGCCAGCCCCGGAGGTGTCTCCCAGCTGCCTGGGGGAGGAGCGAGAGCCTGACATGTGCATTGGAGCTGGGTCTCTGCCTCGGCCCAGCCGTGAGGTAGCAACTTCTTTGACTAGCCTGCACCTCTGTTCCCGAAATGTGAAATGAGGGCAATAAACCCCCTCTGACCCCCAAGAAGAGCATGGAGAGGGCATCAGATCATGCCCTAGAGGGAGCATGACTGCCAGGGAGATGCGAGAGCCAGGATGGAGGGTTGAACAGGCATCTTATTAGGCAGCGGGTTTAAGAGGGAGGAGCGGGCGGAGGAGGGGGAAGGAAAGCGATGATGTCATCCAATCCCCTCGACAGCCCTCAGAGAAACGACTCCACGTCTTTATTCCCGGCTTTTGCACAGAGGTTTAACAGTTAATCTGAGCAACTTGCAAGGCCGCACAGCCGGCGACGGCGGGGCCCTGAGTCCAACCCAGGGCGTCTGGGACTCCGGACGGCCCTTCGCACCCGGCCCCCCGCCCCTCCCGCCACTCCTGGGGGGGGATGGGATCTGGGAGAAGCGTGGCAGAGGCCACCGAGCCGGCACATGGGACAGCCCCGCCCGGTGTGCACCAGCACGGGTGATGGCAGCTGACGTCCCGTCTGGCATTTTGGAGGGGCGCCCTCTACAGAAGCGCTCGCCAGGTGCTGAGCGTCCGCAGGTGCTCGAGGTGAAGCCCAAGACGAGAAAGACCCCGGAGGCACCATCCCCCGGCTCAGAAAGCTCCGCCCAGACCAGAGACCTGAGGGCGGGTGGGGTTGGAAGAGCTGAGCCGGGCACCACGGCTCTGCCTCGTTCGAGGGCGTCCGGGGGTCCAGGTAGCCAGGACGCGTGCTGTAAGGTTTGGAAGCTGACGAATGGCTTGTCCTCCAGGTTCCGAAGACACCACGCAGGAGGCCCCACGGCTGAGGCTCATCCTGGCGGGGAAGACGGGGGCCGGGAAGAGCGCCACGGGGAACAGCATCCTGGGCCAGAAGCGCTTCCTCTCCAAGCTGGGCGCCACCTCGGTGACCAGAGCCTGCGAGGTGGGGAGCTGCAGGTGGGGCCGGTGGCGCGTGGAAGTCCTGGACACGCCGGACCTTTTCGGCTCCCAAGTCCACAGGACAGACCCGCTGTTCGAGGAGCGGACCAGCTGCTACCTGCTGTCGGCGCCCGGGCCCCACGCGCTGCTGCTGGTGACCCAGCTGGGCCGCTTCACGGCGCAGGACCAGCAGGCCGTGCGCGCGCTCAAGGCGCTGTTCGGCGACAGCGTGGTGGCGCGCACCGTCGTGCTCTTCACGCGCAAGGAGGACCTGGCGGGCGCCTCGCTGCGGGGCTACGTGCGCGACACCGACAACCGCGCGCTGCAGGCGCTGGTGGCCGAGTGCGGGGGCCGCGTGTGCGCCTTCGACAACCGGGCGGCGGGCGCGGAGCGGGAGGCGCAGGTGCAGGAGCTGCGGGCGCTGGTGGAGCGCCTGCTGCGGGACCACGACGGCGCCCCCTACTCCAACGACGTGTACCTCCTGGCGCAGGAGCTGGCCGGCGGGGACCCGGAGCAGCGGCGGCGCCGGGTGGCGGAGAAGCTGGCGGGCCGCGCGCGGGGGCGGCGCGGGCGGCCGTGCGCTTGGATGGCGGGGAGGTGGCTGCACGTGGCCGCGCTGCTGGGGGCCGCGTTTCTGCTCTACCTGCTGGTCACCATTTTCCTGTCCCGGACCAGGACGGATGGTGCAGTTACTGAAGAAGCAGGTAACCTGGTAACAAAGAATCCTGGAGCTGAAGTGCAAACTCCAACTTCGTTCCGTGAGAAACCGGTGGCTTCAGACACAGTGGTTTTAGTGTTTATTTGCGTTTGTTTTTTTTTCTTTTGGTTTTTTTTTCCCTCTTTTTTTATTTTGTCGCATTTTAAAATACTATTATCGTTTTTTAATTTTTTTATTTTGTATTTTTATTTTTTTATCAGTATATTTTTTATCTTCCCCCTTTCCCTCTGATAACCACTAACCATGATAACCATGTCCCTGAGTCTCTGTTTGTTTGTCCTGTTCATTTGTCGCTTGTAGGTTTATATTCCACGTATAAGTGATATCATGTGATTTTCGACCTTCTCTGTCTGGCTTATTTCGCTTCGTATGATTATCTCAAGGTCCACCCATGTTGTCGCGAATGGCAGTATCTCATCTCTTCTTCTGGCTGAGTAATATTCCATTGTATTTATGTACCACAGCTTCTTTAGCCAGTCATCTAGCATAGGACACTTTGGTTGCTTCCATGTCCTGACCACCGTGAATAATGCTGCTATGAACATCACTGTGCAAATATCTTTTCAGATATGAGTTTTCAGGTCTTTGGGGTAAATACCCAGTAGAGGGATTGCTGGATCATATGGTAGATTGATTCTCAGTTTTTTGAGGAACCTCCATACTGTTTTCCATAGCGGCTGCACCTATTTGCAGTCCCACCAGCAGAGTATGGGGTTCCTTTTCCCGCATCTTCTCCAACATTTGATGTTAATTCAGACACAGAGTTTTAATAGTACAAGAACACTGTATCAACTTTGCAAAGGTTCCAAGTTCACGTTTTAAATTTCACTTTTGACTACAGGTACACTATTTTAATATCAATTCGTGTAATTTTAAAACATCCTTTAAACGATTTCGTAGTCTCGATGTAACTTTTCTCTCTTGAAAAATAGTGAAATGGCTGATAGTTTTCATAGGAAAAGGACTTATGGAAAAGGGGAAAAAAAACTTTTATTTTGAGCATTTTAAAAATGTAGAGACTGTCTTGTCTTAGTCCATTAGGGCTGCTAAAAACAAAAAGTGCCATAGACTAGGTGGCTTATAAAGAATAGAAATGTATTTTTCACAGTGCCAGCGTAGCCACATCTGGTGAGGGCCCTTTTGGATTTGCAGACTGGCAACTTCCGCTGTGTCCTCACATGGTGGAAAGGCCCAGACAGCTCTCTGGGGCCCCCGTGTCCACCCCTGCTGCCTTTGACGAGGGCACCATCCCAATCATGAGCGATCTCCTCTCATGACCTGTCACCCCCCAGCGGCGCTGCCTCTCGATACGGTCCTCTCGTGCAGTAGGTTTTCATCATACAAGCGTCGCAGGGACGCAAACATCAGACCGCGGTAGACACTGACCTTCCTTAATACTCTCTAGTTCTCGCTCCCAGGTGGATCTCGCCCTTTGTGATCCTCGTAGGTTTTTATTATCATCAGAGAAAGAGATGGCAGGTCACACACGTTCGCTAGCTTCTGACACGTCAGTTTATTTACTAGTGCAGTAATTTACTACCAAACAGACGAAGGTGAGATCGAAAGTAACGGTTTCCAATTTTCTATCATGTATTACGATTCACGTCTTTCCAAGATGAAGCAGGATTTGGGGGAATTCACATGTAATGTGTTCAATGTGGTTTTCTGTCTGGGGTTGTAAGAAGCAAACAAACAAACAAACAAAAACAAAGAAAAACTTCAGAGCACCGAGGTCAGGCGGGTGTAAACTATACCATCGGGGACTTTTTTATAGGGGATGAACTACTAACGCTTGCCGAAAGTTCCTGAAGATACCACCATTCAGAAACAGAAAGTCATCCTTAGGTTGTGTAAAGGGAAACTTTTTTTTTTTTTTTCCTTCTTTCGGCTCATCAAACAGTGACAGAACGTTTTTAAAAGGAAGCCATTCTCTTTACATCAGCCATGTGGAGAACACATGTGCTTCGAGGCCCCGCCGGGCTGCTGGGTCAGGCTGGGCCGCAGTGGCGGGTCTGAGGGCCGTGGTGGCTGTTGCGGTGAGTGAAGCTCTGTGAAGCACGGCTGGGAAAATGGCCATTATAAATTCCGGCTTTGAGCGTCCACGCAGGGGCCCCTAGCCAGGGAAGGAAGCCTTCTACGACCTGAGGGGCTCAGGGAGGGGCCGGTGTTTTGGAGGGTACTGACGGTTCTTAATATTTTGCTATGAAAACAACCTTGGGACCTATATGAATAATTTATTATTGGGAGCATTTGAGAGCTTACTGGGCAGCAATTGAATCAGTTTGGCTCCAATAAACTTATTTGAAAAGAAGAATAATTATCATTAACTTCTTTTGATTTGAAGAAGAAAGTAATCTACTGAGAGGTAAGTGATTTCCTAAGGGCAAACGGTGGCCAGATCAGAACTGAAACTTGTTTTTCTTTATCCCAAATCAGAACTGAAGCTCGTTTTTCTTTACCACCCGCTCTAGGCATTTTCACGGTCTAAGCTTTCCGTCCGCTACAAACTACCTCTTAAGTCACCTCTTTGTTCATTTTATACTAAATATATTTCCTCGAAGATCACGATTTAATAATTCTTTGCGAATATGAGTACAGCCCAGTGACCCTCTAAGACAAAATATTTCGATCACTCCCAAAATAAAATGGCACTGTTTAAAATACTTTATAGATTTCAAATTCAGACATTTTCTGAAGTTGGCAGAGTGCGATGGCCGGAACGTGGTCGTGTTGAATGGACCAGATTCCAAGATCATTATGAACTGTATCTTCCTAGTTGTACCTGCTTAGGTCTCACTTGACTAAGGCTCTATGTCAGGTCTGGAAAGCTATGGGGTCCCAGGGGTCAAGGTCTACTGTGAAGAAACATCTTTGCAAAATAAGATTTTCAAATCTCCACATAATCAGAAGCTGCAAGACTAGGTTTACTAGTGTTTTTGCTCTGGAGAATTCGCGTACTTTTGGTACACTTGATAATGTAAAAATGGCCGTAATACTTTTCTGCTTAAAGCGATGAGTTTTTCAAGATATTATGGCACTATTCGGGCATGTGAAAAAAAAAAGTTCTCAACAATCATCATGACAGGGTAACAGCTGCACAAAGAAGGGCGCTAAGTTCCCAATTAAGTGTCAGTTGGCTTGAGGTAAAGAGATGAGTTTGGGTGCTTGATGACTAGTACTGTGAAAATGATATAAGGATGATGGCAGGTGTTTACGTAAAATGCAAAGGGAGGGACTAAATGTAATATGATGTCATCCACCTGATCCTCAAAATGCATCATCAGTAATTTGGATCATTTCATTAGAGAGGGTTAATGGTTTTTCCTTATGCTCAATAGCTTTTCTTTACTTTGATTCTGACCTTTTTTACCTTTGTCCCACAATACAGTGCCTGGCATGTGAGATGGGACCAACAAACATTAGGGAAATGGATAGGGAAGCTGGCTTTCCCGTACACTCTCTACATACTAGGTTCCTAGTTACCAGATACTTGACCGTTTTCTGAATTCTCGAACACTGCTGACAGAAAATTCTTTCATGCAAGCATTCCACTGTATTAATAATATTCTCCAGCCCTAAGAAAACCTTCCCTTCAAGTACAAAGTCCCCCGAATTGCCATATTGACAGCCCTTGAAGCTCATTTATCTTTTCCTCCTGTTATAAAATTGAAGGAACCTACCATTTCATCCAGCAAAGTGTGCTTTTAGGCTGAGGCTTAAAGGACTTTTCCCTCTTGAGTTCAAGGTTAGGCCCTGTGACCACGTGAATGTAAACTGGGTGGTTCGATACTATAAATCGACTTTATGGTTATCGACATAAAACCACGCCATTATCTATAAGAAAGAACTTCCTTGTTAATTCGAACTAGAGTCAAAATACTATCCAACCTCTCAAAAAACGCGTATTCGTGTGAATATATATTCGTTTCAAATATGTCTCCTTTCCCCTTTTCTCCTTCTATCTCTTCAAGAATAAATACCTCGATCGTGTGTCAGTGAAGTTTCTGTTCCTATTTCCATGCTCTGATGCCTGGACAAGCTGTCATTTTACCAAAGAGGGTCATATCTGGCCTATTTCCAAGAGCCGTCGTTGGCCACGGTGAGCTTTTGGAGCAGATTTCAACACATGCACATCTTCTTACATGTTTTTGCACAATATTCAGTTCCTAGCTGGGCTTTCGACAACAAGGCAGGCGAGCAGGAGCGGCTCAGCCAGGCGAGGAAGCTGCTCCACGAGGTCACGCGAATGGTGGCTGAGAACCGAGAACCGTATCACGTGACCTGCGGGAAGGCGGGCGATGCGTTCCAGGTGAGCGTCCTCGTTAAGGTCTCCAAGGGTCCCTGTGCGGGGCGGAGCGGGAAGCAGATGGGCACAAACGTGCGCTTGGTGTAAGGGGCTACTTATCCATCATCCGGGAAGAGGAGGCTCCGGACGGTAAGTTACTTCGAATATTCCCCCTTTGGACTTGACCGGGAAATCGATGGATCCATTTAAGTCCTCGTCTAACTTTACCCCTCATAGTTTTGGACACGCACGGGACTCGTTAGTCCCCACCTCCCCTTGGCTTCGATGAAACTACCGTCTTCTTGTTTCTCCCCCTCTTTCCGGCCACTCTGGAGGTGGCCGAGTCCCCCTCCAGTGACCTCTAAGAGCTGGCGTCTGCGGGGCTTGGTTCTCGCCTTCCTTCAGCCCTCTGCACTCTCCCCTCGGGGGCTCTCACGTTTTGACGGCTCCGAGCTCCATCCATCGCTAGTGGTTTCCACATTCGACGCTCTCGTCCGGGTCTCTCCTCCAAGCCCCGACTCCTTTGTCCAACCGCTACCCGACATGGCCATTTGGCTGTCTTAGAGGATCTCAAACCTAGCGTGTCCAGGCTTCCGATTTCCTCTCTTAAATCTCTAAGACCGTCTCCTTTCCTCTCGACTCGGTGAACGGCTGTGCCGCTCGCCATGCCCGTCAAACCCGAGCCCAGAGGCCAGCTTCCTTAGCACGGCTAGTTTGCATCTGCGATCCGAGAAACCCTCAGGTACCTGGAACCCACCTGCTTCTCTCCACCTGAGCCCCACCGCCTGGCCCAAGCCGGCCTCTCCTCCTAACCTGTGCTAGTTTACACATGATCTGCTGACAACCTTTCCCCTCATTCATTCTTGTGCCTTATAGCCCGGGCCACTTCGCACACGACAGACAGGGTGATGTTTTATTTAATTTTTGAAAACTTGAAAGGAAAATGTATTTGTAACGAAGGAAGATACACAAATGTCAGCCTTTGCTTTGAGGAGCTCACGCTTCAGCTGGAGTGACTTATGCATAAGAACCGAAGCAGTTACTGATGCGGTGGAACCGAATGTTGGCATAGAGGATTCTGTAAATATAAGTGCCAAAGAATGTAAAGCAAGCAGAAATCCACCGTGGGGGCCATCTGGGTCAGGGCGGGTCAGATAAGAAAGAGCACTTAGGTCACTTGCTCAATTATCTCCTAGGCCTGAGCCCTCTCACCCTCCTTTATGGCCATGTGTCTGTCCCTTAAAGGCTGCATGGGACAGAGGTGTCAGCAGAGAGGAAAAGGGCACAGAAGGAGTTTTTCCCAATGTCGCCTGAACACAACGCCCTCGTATGTAAAAGGCTCCGGTGACTTCCCGCCGAGTTTCAGACGTGGTTCGGAACCTTGACTTCACCACAGCCTACTCTGCTCTCAATGTGCTGGTCTCAGCGGCCTTCCCTGTGGTCCTTGAGTTATACTCATGTCCGCTCTAGAGCTTCAAACGTGCGACTTCCTCTGTCTTGACACTTCCCCTCTCCCATCCCCTCTCCTGTACCGGGTCTGCTTTTATTTATCCATCTGTCTTGGCTTAAACTCACTTCCTCCCCGATCGCCCCTGGAGTGAGCTCCCGCAGCTGCCCTACATCACCCAACAGGTGTCGTCACCTCCAGCGATTCCCATGACTGTCTTTGCCATGGTTACCTCCCCACGAATTTCTTGAGACAGAACTCAGATCTGTTTTGTTGACCACAGTCTCTTAGCTTCATCATCTGGAAAATGGAGATAATATCTATCTCAGGGATGGTGGTGAGTATTAAACGAGATGCTGACAAAGTTGTTTGCAAATAACGCGAGAGTGGGTAGGTAGATGTTCAATGAGTATTCGCTACCATTATGACCGTTGTTATTACGGAAGTGTATGAGGTCCGACTCAATTATGGAGACACTAAGGAGTTTAACAATCCAGAGATTGGGCAAGATTTCTACTTTTAGGACTCGATCATCCAGAAATAAAAATATTAGTATGTATAAAGGTATATGTACAGGGATATTTATCACTATATATTTCAAAATAGCAAAACCAGAGATATACCGAAGACGTATCAATAAAGGAATGGTTGCATTAGCTGTAAATGTTACATATGGAACAAATCACATCCACCCAGAACAGTAAGCCTAGAAAGTCTCTCTCTCTGTTCATATATGCGTCTATGTATCTGTACAAACACAGGAAAACATAGAAGGATGTATGTATGAGTTAACACCTGTTACTTTTCTCGTGGATAGGAGATGGAAAAATTATTTTAAGATTGTACACATTTGCATTGTAACAATCCTTTGGATTTTAAAAAAACAGAAGACTTTGAGCTGGGCTCTATAAGGTGAAAGCGGCCTGATAATCAGAGCATCCCGGGAGAGAGGTGATCGAAGGTGTCAGTGATTTGGGGTAAGACTAGGTAAGAAAGCAGAGGGAAACTTGGAGATTTAACAATTGACTCTCAGCATGGACAGGTCTGCGAAAGCCAACAAGGACCATGACCGAGGCCTTGATTTGACACATCCTAATCATCGATATATAATGACCCTGAATCCTATGCTTGCGTGTCCATTTCTTTACTTTGTGGACGATGAGATTTTTAGATCTGTGTGCATCATTTCCCCCCTTTATTTTCTAGGACTGTGAGAATAAAGCTTCATCTCGGAATGG
>NW_024342877.1:0-48831 GCF_902729225.1 Pteropus medius | reverse complement strand
GAGAAGGAAGGAAGGAAGGAAGGAAGGAAGGAAGGAAGGAAGGAAGGAAGGAATGTCTGGGGTAGGGCTGGCTTGAATCTCAGGCAGAGAAGAGGAGTCAGTCAGGAAAATGGACGCAGCATATCCGTCAGCCTGAGTGGTTCTGACACTTTAGGAGATGTGTGATTTTCCAGAGGAACACATCCCAGCAGGTGTTGGATTATACAGATAGTGACAACTTCTTGAGCAACTGGAATGTGCCAGGCCTGGTGCTATGCTGGCCCTCTTACATGTTGTTATTATTGATGCCATAACATTACATTACAGAGTAGGTATGCTTTATTTTGTTTGGTTTTTCTTTTCCCTCTTCTTCATTTTATAAAAAAGGAAACTGAGGAAGAGAGAGGAGAAATAATTGCTCATGCTCACATGGCTACACAGTGACAGCTAGAATTTAAACCAGGTTTGTCCAACCGTAAATTAATGTTAGGAACTGCTACCAGTTCACTCTGTTTGGCACCCCTCCTGCACAACTTGGTGGCTCTGGTGGACTCTTGTGTCCCTGGAATATCCTGGTGTTCCTGGTGGATCCAAGTATCCCTGGTATATACTGGTGTCCTTGGTGGACCTCAGTGTCCCTGGTGGATCCAATGTTCCTGGTGAACTTCCTAGAGTTACTGCTAAGATTGATGGGGCTATGCATGCGAGAGGTCCTGAGACACAAGAAAGGGTGGCAAGTGGTCGTTGAGCAACATGTAGAAATGGAATTCTCTCAGCAATTAAAGAGTGGATTAATAACTTCCAGGCAGCCTTTGTTGGGTCACAGCCCTTTCCCTTTGGGCATAAGTTGTTGGTGTGAAACTGAACTAAAATTTGCATCTCCAGCTGCTCCCAACTGAGCTTTGAGCCCTCCAAGGAAGCAGGCAGCTTCCTCCTTCGACCTTCTGTTGTGGGTTTTAATCTCTTTCCAAGAGGAAGGAGGAAGTCAGGATATGTATCACTGTTACAAAGAAGGGGGAACTGCAATGGTAATTATGTTTGCCAAACTTCTGCTGTGAGCTCTACATATCTGATCTCGTTTAGTCTCCCAAACAATCTCATGAGCAAGGAAAGGAGGAATTAGAAAGTGGCTAAATTTTCTCATGTGCAAAATAGGGTTAATGACATTTATATCTGATGTGCTCTGCAGGGGTTGATAAAGACAAAGTCTTCATAGCGCTGTAGAAAAACATGAAAATATGTGAAACACATGCATATGTGATCACAACTAGATGTAACTATGTCCACCTATAGATAGGAATGGTCATGCCAAGGCCACAGAGACATAGATGACTATTTATCTACTTCTCTCATCTATAAGTTTCTTCAAGGATACAGCTGAAGACAATAGTGTTAGCATATTTTGTATTTTCTGCCTTTCGAAAGCCCATTACAACTATGTTACAGGGATATATAATAAAAGAAATAAGCTCTCAAAGCGAAGAGGCTCTAAGGGGATCTTTCAAAATGAGTAAGATTTCAAGAATTCTGGGTAGCTGAATGGATTGTGGAGCATGTTGAGGGTAAGAAATAGAGAGATGGAGGCTCCAGCCTTGAGGAAGCCCAGTGGAGGCTATAGGGTAGCCATGGTGGGTGTGTATGTGTGCGTAGGGGGTGGTAAGCCTGTCAGAGCCACAGGGGTATGGGCTCAGAGAAGGCAGGTTGTAGGGGAGGGTTGGAAGTAGAGATGAATATAAGGAGATTGTGTATTTGGCGTGGAGTTACTGCTTCCCATTTCCCGACCTTTGGGTATGAGATGTCAGGCCAGCCACAGAAGTTTGCCCCTAGGGACAAAAACAAGTGGATGTTTCTTATGAAACTGTGTAAGAGAATCAAGGCTGCTAATGCTGGAAGGAGCCTCTTTCAGTAAAACTCTCCTGTTTCTGGGATTTGGGGCTCATAGTCTGTCAGGAAGCTTCTCCTCCACTCACACCAAAGCAGAGACCATATAATCCAGAAACAAAGATCTCTCAGCTGAGTTTTTTCTCTAAGAAGAAAGGCTGACCAGGAAACAGATGGATTCAGACAACAGGAGAGGAAACCCTCACAATCCTTTGGAATAATCAGTCTGGTCTTTCATTTTTAAAAATTGGTAGACAGCTATATATGACAACCAAGTCACGTACAAGAAACAGAACATGGAGGAAAAAGGCCAAGTTGAACAAAAGGACAAACTAACCTGAGTAAAAGAAACAGAGTTAATTAAGAAGAGAACTTAAAGGAACTTTAATATACTAAAAGATGTGAGAAAATATTAAAACCATAAAATAAGAGTAGTGTGCTATGATGAAAAAACAAATAATAAGAAAGAATTTCTGAAAGGGTACAATGGCCAAAATGAAAATTCAATTAAAGGGTTGAAAGTTAAAGCTAAAGAAATTCTCCTAGACTGAGAGCAAAATAAGAGAAAATGGAGAGAAAAAAATGAAAGCTGATATAGAAGGTCAAACTAATATGAATTTCTCAAAGAGTGAACAGAAAAAAATGGAAGAGAGAAAATTAAATATAAATTATATGAAGAAGACAAAGAAGAAAAAAGAGGAGAAGGAGGAAGAAACAACTAAAGAAGAATGCAGGTCTTCTTCAGACTAAAAGAGCTGAATTTAAAAAATATGTTTATCTCTATATTGTGTAATTTCAGAACAACAGTAATAAAGAGAAGACTTTTTAAAAGCCTTCCAGACACTGGTGGGTGGGGAGAGGGCAGCAGAGTGCCTTCTGCAGAAGGATAAAGTCAGACTGGCATCAGAACTCGCATCACTTGTACAAATGCTATGAGACAAGAGTGGTGCTTTCTAAATCCAGGGGATGCAGGTGGCTTTGAACTTTAAATCATACCTGACTAAAAGATAAATTGGCTGTGAGAGAAGAATAAAGACATCTTTAGGTATGAAAAGACTCAAAAAGTTTACTTCTTACACAGAAGAAAGCTGTTGGAGAATAAAATCCGTCAGAACAAAGGAGAATCCAGGGACAGTGGGTGTGGCTGGAGGAGGGCAGGGTAGGTTCCAGAGCTTTCTTTTAGTTCTGGAGGACGGTGAACTTCAGGAGGGATAATATGCTGCAGGAGACAAGACAACTGAGCCACTGGATACACTTGAAAATATTGAGAAAAAATGTTGAGAAAAAATGTTGGCTAAAAACCCAGAAAAACAAACAAAAAGCTATACAAATAAGTCATGGTTCTAATATGAAGCTAACTAAAATATGACATTATTTTGGGCCATCGATGAAGTATGTGAAAAGATCATTCATTTCACAAGTATGGGAGCACTTTCTTTTGGGCAATGGAGGCCCCAAGAACAGGAAATGCAAACCTCTCATACCACTGGGCTCTGCAGTGGAAATAGTTCCACAGTGATCACACACAATCACTGTTAATTGGTATTCGGGTTCAGATTAAGCCTATGGAAAACAAACAAACCCAGACAATAATAATCAGGGTCATTGATATTTTGCAAGTCCAGGTCCATGAGTGACAGAGGGAGAACGGGGAGGGTGTGGGGAGGAGGAATGTGGAGGGAAGGGGAAGACTGTTGATATTCTCATTTCACACAGAGGGCATTAAGATGTATATGGCATCAAGTTACAAGGACAATCAACCAAGAGAAGAACCAAATATAGTAACAACTCTACCACATTTGGAGAAAGGAGGAAAGAAGTGGAGGTGCCAAATGCTAACGTACCATTATTTCTTGTGAGGGTAAATCAGTCAGGATCCTGGAGTGACAATGATGAACTGATCAAAGGGGATGAAGTACAGAGAGTTTTGAGGGGCTGGGGCATAGTATCCCAGAATGAGCACTCAGATCTCAAAGGGTGGGAAGGAACAGTGTTGTGAGAGCTGGGCCTGGACAGGGACTTGTGTGGGGGCCTCCCAAAAGTCATTGCTTTAGAGAAGCTGCTGACCAGAGCCAGGGAGGGAGGGTGGCAGCAGGGTGGGCCATGGGGTGGTTACCCCACTTCTCTCTCCACCTGTCTTATGCTGAGGCCTTCTTTGGCCTAACTTAACTGGATGCTCTGCTGATGAAGCTCTTACCAGATGGGGTAAATGAAGAGTACCTGGCAGAGAAGTCAGTACGCATTGTCTAAAGTTGACAAGTCAAAACTAAAATATCAAAAAGACTTGGCTGAGAAAATGAACTCAACTTAGCAAGATAAAATTTAGCAGCAATTCATTTAAGTCCCTGAAATTGTTTCAAGAAAATGATACCTCAAAACAACAACAACAACAACAACAACAAAAGATACCCCATCTTCTCCCAATATACCACACAGAATATTACCATCGTGCTTTCCTTTCACTTGAGTCACCACCCAGAGTTCAAGTTTCCTAGTCCCTTCACACACCCAGCTCTTAAGTCCTTAATGGGAGTCTATCGCCCATTCCTTCCCACTCTCCAAATCCTCTGCAGGTGCTCCAAAACTCACAATGCTACCAGCAAATTTTTCTGTATTCTATAACTTTTTGTTAAATGTTACCTTCATGTTCTCACTCTTTTAGCAGCCTGGATTTCTCTAATGACATTCTTTCCTCCTTAGTCTTTTCAAGTGGAGGTTATTTTGTTTTAATTGTTGTTTGTTTGTATGTGCATGTCTATCAATGTCTATAGCTACATTAACATTGACATCTATGTACATCACACAGTCTACTCAGCAGGAATGGACTTGCTGGGTTATAATAGAACTTGCATTCCACTCTTAGATGACGTCAAATTGTTTCCCAAAGTGCCAATTTCCATTGCTACCAGCAGTGTGTGGAGTTCTTGATATTCTACACATTCTAAACACCTGGTATTTTTGAGTCTTTAGAATTTAGTTATTGTTTGTTGTGTAGGAGTATTTCATTGTGGTCTTAATTGTAATAAATAAGTAAGTAAGTAAGTAAGTAAGTAAGTAAGTAAGTAAGTAAGTAAATAAATAAATAAATCAGATAAGGTGACCAGTGAGGATGAGCACCCTAAGGAACTGGAAAGCACTCATAGGCAATTAGATGGGCTGCTAGAACTGTCTTGACATCTATCTTTGGTCTGGACTTGATGACACTGGAGTAGATATTTTCTCTTTTTGATCTGTAGCTTTCTCAAATGTAATGTGGGTATACCAACTCTCATCTTACAGATTTGTGGTGAAAATTAAAAACGTTATATATAAAGTGACTGGAATATAGGAGGTACTCAATAAGTGGTGAAACTAAGACTCATATCTACAGAAGTGGGAATGAAAATTGTTGATCGGCAGGTATTTATCTCTCTGTTTTAAATTTATCTGCACTTTGATTTAGCAATTCCATTGTTAAGATTCTGTCATTCAGAAATTTTCATAAAAGCAAAGATATATTAGCTAACAATATTAACATCTGTCGACAACTCACTACTTGCAGATACTGCTCTTAGTGCCTCATGTGTATGAACTCAAATAATTCTAAAAATGACATTGAATCAATAGACATAGCAATCTGAATGGTAGTCAAAGTGGGAAACTAAAGTTATAAAAGGAAAATAATGTGCTTGTTTTGTCTCAATAGGTGGAAGAGGCATTTTTTAATGGCTGAATAGAGGAGACCAGGCATAGATCGGATAGTGTTATCCAGGTGGGTCAAGGGGTTATGACATGGAACCAGGTGCATAAAGCCACAAGGCTGGCCAGGCCAGGCCCCTAAAATATGATAACCATGGGAGAAGATTTTGCTAACTCCATGCCACAAATGGTACTCATTTTCTTATTATCTTTATCTATCAAGGGTTAACTTCTGAGGGTTAGCTTTTGAATGACCCCTGCGATAACTTGTATTATCATCCAACAAATGTGTGCCCTTCCCTTCACCAGCTGGAGAAAAGTGTATGGCCCTGCCTTGTGAATTCTAGGCTTGAACATAAGATTTGTTTTGGCCAATGGAATGTGAGTGGACATGACCTCATCCCCATCCCAACAGAGGCTTGGAATGTGCTAGCATGGTTTGGCTTGGCCTCTTGGACTTCAGCCCTCTGCTACGGGAAGACCATGCCCCAGGGAGCTGCTGCTTCTTTAGCTGAGCCACACTGCTGGAAGCCTCATTGGCTCTTACTCTTCCATCTTGATGCCTTGATTCAGCTGTGTATGACTACACTGAGAACTGCTGGCCATGACAATCTGTAACATATCAGGATTTCACTGAATCTGGAAATGATAAAAAATAAAAAAAATAATAAACATGAAATAGATTTTATTTGCAGATAAAACTTAATATGACAGTGGACAGATACTCTGTATTTTTTGCTGAAGCTGTTAGTGTTTGTTTTCTCAGAAACATGAAACAATAATTACAAAAGATCTTTCTGCTTTGAAAAGAGAAAAAGCAGCTAGAGAAAACAGCATCATTTAAGTTATAGTTTTCCTTGCACTGGTGGAGTTTAAAGAGTGGAAATAAATTCCACAAAATTGGAATCTTGAAGGATGGAAATAAGCTATATCAGAATATAAATATTTACAGGACAGTAAACTTTTGACCTTGCCTAGTACAATCCTTATCTACGTATAAAGAAAGAGTTAATACTAGATATGAGGTATTCATTTACTGTTCCATCCACCCACTCACTAGCCTGTTCATTTACCCATCCATGGATCCAGTCATTTGTTTATTCAATAACCACTCACTAGCTGTCCATTGTAAGCCAGACACTGTGTGAGGTATAGAGGATACATAGGTGAATCAGATATAAATTTGCCATCAGGAAGAGCAGAGAGAGACAAGCAGGGGAGAGAAACACTTGACAGAAAATCCCTACATAGTCCTGGAGATGCTGCCTCTATTTTTGGGCAGGGCTCCTATTCTGGAAGCCTGGAGCACAGTGGACAGTGTTCCCACATGATGTCTAGATGATGAGAGACAAAGGCTAAGTCTTGTAGTTCTTCCTTCAGCCCATAGCAGTTGGCACAGTGGAGCACAGAGATGACAGGTGATTGAAAATTGTGGCATGGAGTTAGCAAAATCTTCTCCCATGGTTATCATATTTTAGGGGCCTGGCCTGGCCAGCCTTGTGGCTTTATGCACCTGGTTCCATATCATAACCCCTTGACCCACCTGGATAACACTATCCGATCTATGCCTGGTCTCCTCCATTCAGCCATTAAAAATGCCTCTTCCACCTATTATTTGAAACAAAACAAGCACATTATTTTCCTTTTATAACTTTAGTTTCCCACTTTGACTACCATTCAGATTGCTATGTCTATTGATTCAATGTCATTTTTAGAATTATTTGAGTTCATACACATGAGGCACTAAGAGCAGTATCTGCAAGTAGTGAGTTGTCGACAGATGTTAATATTGTTAGCTAATATATCTTTGCTTTTATGAAAATTTCTGAATGACAGAATCTTAACAATGGAATTGCTAAATCAAAGTGCAGATAAATTTAAAACAGAGATAGATACCTGCTGATTAATAATTTTCATTCCCACTTCTGTAAATATGAAAGTCTTAGTTTCACCACCATAGATCGATGATACATTGTATTAATTTGTAACTTTTAATGAAATGTATGAAAAATAGCATCTTATCGCTATTTTAATTTGTACTTTCTTGATTAAAGGCGAGCCTGTACATCTACAGATCTATTTTTGTATAGCATGTTTGTGTTCTCTTTGTGAATTGCATGTTTAGATCCTTTGTCTATGTTCCTTTGTGGTGTCTCTGTTCTTATTAATTAGTTAGAACTTTTTATATATTGTTAATAACTATTATGTCTATATACCCATAGAGTTATACATTTACAATTTGTGCACTTTTCTGTATATTAGTTAAAATCCAGTTAAACATTTTAAAAATAGCATATTAGACAACACAAACAGACCCACAGAAAATTCAGGTTTTGGATTGATTAGACATGAACTCTATAATAATATGTCCAAGGAACTAGCTGACGAATTGGAGAATTTTATCAGGAAACTATAAAAAATTATATGAACATTTAAGAAATAAAAATACAATAACCTTTTAAGTACTGAAGAGATAAGTTTCACAGCAGACTGGACAACTTACAAAAGAATTAGTAAGCTGGAAATCAGATCAGTAGAAAATGAAGAGACTGATGCATGGAATGAAAAAAGGATACAAAATACATAAAAAGAATATGAGATATAAGAAGTATGGTGAAAATAGATAACAAAGAGTTATAAGTGGTGTCCTGGAGAGAGAAGAGATTCGAATGGGGCAAAAGGTATATTTGAAAAAATCATGGCTAATAATTTTTCCAAAATGACAAAGGACAGCAAGTCACCATTGCAAGAAGTGCTTTAAACCTTAAGCAACATAAATGCTATAAATAACCTATCTCTAAACATATCACAGGAAAACTTGTAAGAAAAAAAGAGAGAATCCTAAAGGCAGTTAGAGAAAATGCGTCACCTTCAAAGGAGCAGTGATTAGACTGAAAGCTGAGCTTTTTTTTTTTTTCCCTTGGCAATGGGATCAAACTGGATTTCTTTCTGGCTGTATACGTTTTAAATGATAATCAGAAAATAACATAGTTATTTCTATTTAGGGGGAAATCCAGATATAGAGGTTACAACTATATCCTAGTGATGTGGCCCCTCTTTGAAATGATTTTCCATCTAATCTCAACTTGAAAAATTGTAGGTTTAATTTATAGGCCACATAAGAAAATCAGTCTTTTTTTCTTATTTTTTTAAAAAATATAATTAGTCATGCTATTTGTTAGTTTTGGTTTAGATAAACTGGCAGTTGCTCTTCAAAGTCAAATCTTCTCACATCAAGATGTGCTAATGCCACGAGGCGTCAAAGGATGCCCTGTAAGCCTGACAGCAGCTTATGTGAACACAACTAGAGCAAGGGTCAAGCTTCCAAGGCAACTACTTTAAAGGAAAAAACAACTTACTTGGCTATCTATATTATAAAGTGTGAGATGAGGAAAGTGATTTAAAAAGATAATATATTTTTTAGAGCAGTTATAGATTTACAGAAAAATTAAGCAAATAGTACAGTGAGTTTATACTTCTCCTTGTATGCACAGTTTCCCTTATTATTAAATTTTCTATTAGTATGGTACATTTGTTTCAACTGATTAACCAATATTGATACATTATTAACTAAAGTCCAAAGTTTACATAAAGGTTCACTCCTTGTGTTTGATAGTTCTATGGGTTTTGACAAATGATGAATAATGTTATATATCCACCATTACATTATCATACAGAATAGTTTCACTGTCTTAAAAATACCCTATGGTCTACCCATTTATTATCCTTAAACTCTTGACAACCATAGATCTTTTTTGTCTGCATAGTTTTGCCTTTTCCAGAATGCCATATAGTTGGAATCATAGTATATAACCTTCTCAGATTGGCTTTTCTCACTTAGTAATATCTATTGAAGCTTCCACCATGTCTTTTCATGGTTCAATAGCTCATTTATTTTTATTGTTGAATAATATTCCATTGTCTGGATGTACCAGGGTTTGTTTGTCCATTCACCTATTAAAGAGATATTAGTTACTTCCAGTTTTTGGCAATTATGAATAAAGTTTCAATAAACATTCATGTGCAAAGTCTGTGTGGGTATGGGTTTTTCAACTCAAATTGTAAACACCTAGGAGAGCTGTATTATATAGTAAGACTATGAAACTGCCACACTGTTTTCCTAATTGGTTTTATGATTCTGCATTCCCAGCAGCAATAAATGAGAGTTCCTTTGTGCTATATTTTTGCCAGTATTTGATACTGTCATTTTTTATTAGCAATTCAAATAGGTGTGCAGTGGTATTTCATAATTGTTTTAACTTACAATTCACTAATTACATATGATATAGAGCATCTATTCACATGCATATCTGCTGTCTCTATACTTTGTTTGGTGAGAGGTCTGTCTAGACTATTTGCGTAATTTTTAATTGAGTATTTTGCTATTAAGTTTTAAAAGTTCTTTGTATTTTGGATACAAGTCATTATTAGATGTGTTTTGCAAATATTTTCTCTCAGTTTGTAGCTTATCTTTTTGTTCTTTTATTAGTGTCTTTCACAGAGCAAAAGTTTTCAATTTTAATAAAATCCAACTTAGCACTTTTTTCTTTGATGTGTGATGACTTGGGTGTTGTATCTAGAAACCCTTTGCTAAACCAAGGGCTCTTTGAATTGCTATGTTATCTTCTAGAAGTTTTATGGTTTTGCATAAAAATTAGGTCTATGATCCATTTTGAGTTAACTTTTGTGAAAGGTGTAAGGCCTGGATCTAGATTTTTCTTTTTCAAATATGGATGTTTAATTGTTCAGCACCATTTGTTGAAGAGACAATGCTTTCTACTTTGAATTGTCTCTGCTCCTTTGTCAAAGATTAGTTGACTATATTTGCATGGCTCTATTTCTGGGCTCCCCATTTTGTTCCACACATCTATTTGGCTATTTTTCACTAATTCACACTGTCTTACTTACTGTAGCTTTATAATAAGTCTTGAAGTTGGTTAATGTCAGTTCTCTAAATTTGTTCTTCTTCAGTAAGTATTGTGTTGACTATTCTGGGTCTTTTGTCTCTCCGTATAAACTTTAGAATCATGTCATCAATATCCACAAAATAACTTGCTGGGATATTTATTGGGTATGCATTGAATTTATAGATTAAATTGGGAAAAATTAACATCCTAATAATATCAAGTCTTTCTATCCATGAACATGGACTATCTCTCCATTTATGTAGATTTTATTTAATTTCTTTTATCAGTCTTATATTTTTTCATATAGATTCTGTATATACCTTTTTTTCTACATTTATACCCCAATATTTTATTTTTAGAGGCTAATATAAATGGTATTGTGTTTTTAATTTCAAATACCAATTGTTCAATGTTGACATATAGGAAAAACAGTTGACTTTTAAATATTAACCATGTATTTTGCAAACTTGCTATATTCACACATTAATTTCAGGAGTTTTGGTTGATTTTTGAGATTTTCTACATAAATTATGATGTCATCTACAAACAAAGCAGTCTTCTTTCTTTCTTTTCAATCTTTATACCTTTTATTTCCTTCTCTTGTCTTATTGCATTAACTACCAGTACAATATTTAATAGGAGGTGTGAGAGGGGATATCCTTGTCTTATTCCCAGTTTTAGGGGAAAAGTAACTAGTTTCTCAAAATTAAGTATGATGTTATGAGTTGATCATTTGTAGATTTCTTTATGAGGTTGAAGAAATTCCCTCTATTCTTACTATGCCAAGAGGTTTTGTTTATTTTTATCATGAAAATGTTTTACATTTTTAAAATTTTTAAAATACTTTTTCTGCCTCTGTTGATATGATCATAAATTTTTTTTAGCCTATTGATGTGATGGATTACATTAATTTATTTTTTTGAATGTTGAACCACCCTTCCATACACAGATAAATACCACCTGGTTGTGGTGTATAATTTTCTTTATACATCGTTAAATTTGATTTGCTAATATTTTGAGGCTTTTTTGTTGTTGTTGTTTTTTTTGCAGCTATATTTATGGGAGATATTGGCCTATAGTTTTCCTTCTTTGTTACATCTCTATCCGGTTTCAGCATTAGGGTAATGACCTCATAGCTTCCTGTTTCTGAAAGATATTATAGAGAATTTGTAACATTTTCCTTAAATATTTGGTAGAATTCACCAGTGAGACCATTTGGGCTTGGTACTTTCTTTTTTGGAAGTATCGATTCAGTTTCTTTAATAGATATAAACTTATTCGGATTGCATATTTTTTTCTGCATTGAGTACAAGTCGATTGTATTTTTTCAAAGAATTGTTCATTTCTTTGAACATTTGTGGTCAAGAGTTGTTCATAATATTCCTTTATTACCTTTTTTTTTGTATGAACCGGTTTAATCACAACTAATTTATCCCATAAAAATTACTCTCGATATATTTACATTATATATACTGCTCATACATTTTTCAGAAGAACAGGAATCATAAAGGTTGTAAATCATAAATGACAAATAATTTCTTTAATAAATGAAGCTAATAGTTGCTGGTAGATTTTATATGATTGATCTCTTTGCTTCTAAACATGGGAAGAGTGGCCTTGAATAAATTCAAATTGCTCTAGGAAAGTGTTCTTTAGGAGCTGTGACCTAAGCACTTTCAACTTTGATCTGTTTAAAAATGCTTTTGTATATTTGTTTTATTTTTATATAACTGGAAAAGGAATATGTTCCATATGTTTGGTAATTAGACCTTTGAATATTAATACCTATCACATATAACCACATAAACACAGGCATTCTCTGGGCCTCAAACTGTGTGTCTAGTCCCATGTTTACCGGTGATTCACCATATAATATAAAGTACTATGTTGTTTTTGAACATTCTACCTTTCTTTTTTCTTTTTTTTTTTAAATTAATTAACTTATTTTAACTAGTTTCAAGAAAACAGTATATTGGTTAGACATTTATATAGTTTATAAAACAATCCCCCTATTTCTTCCTTCTCTCCTCTGGTTTTTTACCTAGCCAATATAGTAATACGAACTGCATTCCCTATGCAGTGCTCCCCATCCCCATAACCATCTATCAACTACTAATTTGCACTTCTTTAACCCTTTACCCCATTTCTCAGCCCCACAACCCCCCTCCCTTCTGTTTGTCACCAATTGCACTATATTTGTGAATCTGTTTTTGATTTGTTTGTTCTTTTTGTTCCTCAGGTTCCACATATAAATGAAATCATATGGTATTTATTTTTCTCTGTTTGACTTATTTCACTCAGTGTAATAACCTCTAGGTCCATCCAGGTTGTTGCAAATGGTAGGATTTAATTTTTTTAATGGCTGAGTAATATTCCATTGTATATATGAACCATAATTTCTTTATCCAATCATGTGTTGATGGGCATTTAGGTTGCTTCCATATCTTGGCTATTGTAAATTGTGTTTCCATGAATATTGGGGTGCATAGTTCTTTACGAATTATTGTTTTGGTTTTCTTTGGATAAATACCCAGAAGTGCAAAAGATATATCCATTTTTAATTTTTTTGAGAAACCTCCATGCTGTTTTCCATAGGAGCTGTACCAATTTGCAATCCCACCAACAATGTATGAGGGTTTCCTTTTCTCTGTATCTTTGCCAACACTTGCTGTTTTTTGCTTTATTGATGATAGCCATTCTGACAGGTGTAAGGTGATATCTTATTATGGATTTAATTTGCATTTCTCTGATGATTAGTGACTTTGAGTATCTTTTCATACATCTGTTAGCCATCTGTATTTTCTCTTTGGAGAAGTATCTGTTCAAGTCTTCTGCCCATTTTTTTTAATTGGATTGTTTGTTTTTTTGTTGTTGTTGAGTTGTATAAGTTCTTTATAAATTTTGGATATTAACCCCTTATCAGATGTATCATTAGCGAATATCTTCTTCCAAACAGTTGGTTGTCTTTTTGTTTTGTTGGTTTCCTTTGCTGTACAAAAACTTTTTAGTTTGATGTAGTCCCATTTGTTTATTTTTCTTTTGTCTCCCTTGCCCGAGGAGATATATTTGAAAAAAAAAAAATTCCTGTTAGTAATATCAGAGAGTTACTGTCTATATTTTCTTCTAAAGGTTTTATGATTTTGGGTCTTACATTTAAGTCTTTAATCCGTTTTGAATCTATTCTTGTATACGGTGTGAGAAGATGGTCCAGCTTCTTTTTCTTCTTCTTTTTTTTTTCCATGTATCTGTCCAATTTTCCCAGCACCACTTATTGAAGAGACTGTCTTTACTGCATTGCATACTCTTACCTCCTTTGTCATATATTAAGTGAGTGTATAGGCGTGGATTTATTTCTGGGGTCTCTATTCTGTTCCATTGATCAATATATCAGTTTTTATGCCAGTACCATGCTGTTTTGATTACTGTAGACTTGTAGTATAGTTTGATATCAGGTAGTGTGATACTTCCAACTTTGTTCTTCTTTCTCAAGATTGCTGTGGCTATTCGGTTTTTTTTTTATGGCTCCATATAAATTTTAGGATTATTTGTTCTAGCTCTGTGAAAAGATGCCATTGGTATTTTGATAGGAATTGCATTGAATCTATAAATTGCTTTGGGTGATATGGCCATTTTAACAATGTTGATTATTCCTACCCATGAACAGGGTATATGCTTCCATTTATTTGTATCTTCTTCAATTTATTTTTTCAATGACATAATTTTTTGAAAACAGGTCTTCTACTTTATTGGTTAATTTGATTCCCAGGTATTTTGTAGTTTTTGAAGCAAGTGTAAATGGGATTGTTTTCTTAATTTCTCTTTCTGAAAGTTCATTACTGGTGTGTAAAAACGCCCCTGACTTCTGAAAATTTCTTTTGTAACCTCTACTTTACTGAATTTTTTGATCAGTTCTAACAGTTTTTTGGTTGAATCTTTAAAGTTCTCTCTATGTAGTATCATGTCATTGGCAAACAATGAGAATTTTACTTTTTCCTTTCCAAATCGGATGCTTTTTATTTCTTTTTCTTGTCTTATTGCTGTGGCTAAGACTTTCAATACAATGTTGAAGAGGAGTGGTAAAAACGGGCATCCCTGTCTTGTTCCTGATCTTAAGGAAAATGCTTTTAGCCTTTTCCCATTGAGTATGATGTTAGCTGTAGGTTTGTCATATATAGCTTTTGTTTGTTGAGGTATGTTCCGTCTATTCCCACTTTGCTGAGAGCTTTTATCATAAATAGATGCTGGATTTTGTTGAATGCTTTTTCTGCATCTATTAATATGATCATATGGTTTTTATCTTTTGATTTGTTAACATGGTGTATCACATTAAATGATTTGTGGATATTGTAACAAACTTGCATCTCAGGAATAAATCCAACTTGATCATGGTGTACAATATTTTTAATGTATTGCTGACTTCGATTTGCTAATATTTTGTTGAAGATTTTTGCATCAATGTTTGTAAGAGATATCAGCCTATAGTTTTCTTTTTTTTGTAATGTCTTTGCCTAGTTTTGGAATCAAGGTAATGGTGGCCTCATAAAAGGAGTTAAGGAGCCTTCTCTCTTCTCGATTTTTTGGAATAGTTTGAGAAGAATAGGTATTAATTCTTTCAATGTTTGGCAGAATTTGCCTATGAAGCTATCTGGTCCAGAACTTTTGTTTTTTAAGAAGTTTTTATTACTGATTCTATTTCGTTGTTGGTAATCAGTCGGTTCAGATTTTCTCTTTCTTCTTGACTCAGTCTTGGGAGGTTGTGTTTCTAGGAATGTGTCCATTTCTTCCAAATTGTCCAATTTGTTGGCATATAATTGCTCATAGTATTTTCTTATGATCCTTTGTATTTCTGTGGAGTCCATAGTTATTTCTCATTTTTAATTTCCAATTTCATTTATTTGAGTCATTTCTCTTTTTAACTTGATGAGTCTGGTTAAGAGTTTATCAATTTTGTTTATCCTTTCAAAGAACTAGCTCTTGGTTTTTAACCTTTTTTATTGTTTTTCTAGTCTCTATTTTGTTTATTTCCACTATGATCTTTATTATTTCCTTTCTTCGATTCACTTTGGGCTTTGTTTGCTGTTCTTTTTCTAGTTCTTTTACGTGTAAGGTTAGATTGTTTATTTGAGCTTTGCTTTTTCTTGTTTTTTTTTTTTTTTTTTTTGAGGTGGGTAGGCCTGTATTGCTATGAATTTCCCTCTTACAACAGCTTTCACTGTGTCTCATGGTTGTATTTTTATTTTCATTTCTCTTAGGTATCTTTTGAGTTCTTCCTTGATGTCATTAATAACCCATTTGTTGTTTAGTAGCATGTTATTTAGTCTCCATGTGTTTGTATATTTTACAGTTATTTTCTTGTAGTTGATTTCTAGTTTCATACTATTGTGATCAGAGAAGATGGTTGATATGATTTCAGTCTTCTTAAATTAATTGAGATTTGTTTTGTGGCCTAACATGTGGTCTATCCTAGAAAATGTTCCATGTGCACTAGAGAAGGATATATATTTTGCTGCTTTGGGATAAAATGCTCTGAAAATATCTATTAAATCCATCTGGTCTAGTGTGTATTTTAGACCCATTGCTTCCTTGTTGATTCTTTGCCTGGAAGATCTGTCCAATGGTGTCAATGCAGTGTTAAAGCCTCTTGTTCGGGACTCATTGTGCTTCCTGAATTTGTATGTCTAATTCCTTTGCCAAGTTAGGAAAGTTTTCTGTCATTATTTTTTCAAATAGATTCTCAATCCCTTGCTCTCTCTCTTCCCCTTCAGGAACTCCCATGATCTGGATATTATTATGCTTCATGTTGTCCCAGATGTCTCTTTAACTATCCTCATTTTTAAATATTCTTTTTTCTTTTTGTTGTTCTGATTGGGTGTCTTCTGCTACCTTGTCTTACAGTTCATCAATTTGATTTTCTGCTTCATCCAATCTACTGTTGAATCCTTCTAGTGTATTCTTTATTTCAGTTATATTCGTCATTTCTGTCTGGTTCTTTTTTTATGGTTTCTTTGTCCTTTTTTTTATGCTTACTATCTCTCTGTTGATGTTCTCATTGTGCTCATCCATTCTCCCCATAAGTTCATTGAGCATCCTTATAACCATTATTTTGAACTCTGTCTCTGGTAGGTTGCTTGTCTCCATTACAGCCTTTTGTACTTGCCGCAACCACTCTTTGTGTGTACTGCTAGTGGGACTAGTCAGGAGTTGCTCTTTTGTGGTCCAATGTCAGCCTCCAGATCTGTTGGTTTTGTGGCCCCTTGGGAGGAGCTCCCCTATAGGCCAAGGTCAGCCACTGCTATTGACTGCTCAGGGATACCCGGTGAGATGGTTGCGGCCTATGCTGGATCTATAGGTAAGTGGAACACTGCAGGCAGCAGTTGGTTATCCCCCGTCCCTGACCTATGGTAGTTTAGCAGAGGGATTAGTGCTCTTCCAGGTCTGACACTGCCTGTCAGTTGCCCGTAAGTCTCTGAAACTGGAATAGCCTCTGGGCGATATGTGTATTGGTTGGTGTAGGGATCCCAGGAGTGTCCTGGGTCTATTGAGTAAATTTCCCCTGCCACTGCAGTGTCAGTTTACATGCCAGCACTGTCTCTGTGGCTTCCTGTACAAGTTTCAAATCATAGCAATTTCAGCTGCTGTCTACCTCAGGCCTGAATGTGCTACCCTAGGTCAGGGGTGAGGTGGGCACTTTGTGTATTGGATGGGGCAGGAGCTCAGGGAGTCAAGGGCCGTCAGGCCAATATAGCCTCAGTTTTGCTGCAACTTCTGTGCCCGGGCATTCCCATTGTAGTCACATGTCACAGACTAGCTGCCATCTGGGGTGGTCCCATAGACCCCTGCGCTCCCCAGACGCAATATTGCAACTCTTACAGACAGCAGAGATCTGCCTGCCACTGATTTCTGTGCAGCGCCCACCCTATGTTAGCCCAAGTTTGTTGCCTGTGTGGATTGGAAGGGGGGTTGGGGGCAGGGCCTGGGGCAAATTGTGGGTAGGGTGGGTGGGGTCTCAGGGAGACAGCGGCAGTCAGATCAATATAGCCTCAGTCTTACTGCAACTTTGGTAACTGTTAGACCAGCAGCTGTCTGAGACTGACCCAAAGATGCCTGAGATCTGCCCAAGATTGTGTTGGCAGCAGTGATCTGCCTGCTCCATCTCAGAAATGCTTGCTCACAGTGCCGGCTGCCAGCTGGAATGATTGGCCCTGAATTGGTGCAGGGAGCGACAGCCATCTAGCAACAAAAGTCCTGGGCAATCTGCAGGTTAGGTGGGGTGGGCTGATCTCCTGAGGCCAGCAGCTTCCTAATGGCCTTGTGGGAGAGGTCTGCACAGTCAAGCTGGCATGGTCTATAGATTGGCAGGTAGTGGGGCTGAACTAAGGTACAATGATGGCTGCCCTTCCAGCCTTTCTTCTGGCATCAGGTAATGCAGAATTTCTTGGTATGGATTCCACGCGAGCCTCTGAGCCACTGCCAGTGTCCCGGATGAGTGTCTGCAGGTCAGAAAGCCTGCATGCGGGTCCTTCAAAGGGGCATCTAGGGATACGGTCTCCTTTTATCTCACCCAGATGGCCAGAATTCCCTCTGGTTTCTACAATCAGAGTTATTGGAATCTCCTCTTCCCTGGGTCCCTGGACTAGGGATCCTCCAAATGAGGCCGGGAACCCCCTCCTTCAGGAGAGCCTCTGCAGCCTCACTCTCTCTCCCGGTGATCCTCCACTATCCGCGGATGTGGATCCAGCCCAGTTCACAACTTTGCCCCTTCAACCAGCTTTGATGTGGCTCCTTTATATTATCAGATGTAGGTGTTTTGATCAGCTAGACTTCGGGTGATTCTCCACATTGATTATTTTATAATTCGGTTGTAATTTCAATGCGGACCTGGGAGGAGACAAACCCTGCTTTTACCTAGTCTGCCATCTTCCTTCCTCTCTCCTTTATTATCCTTTTAATGTCCATGGAATCAGTAATAACAGTCCCTCTTTGATCTGTGTTATTACTAATTTTTATGTTCTCTCTTTTTAAAATTAGCATGATTAGAGGTTTATCAATTTTGTTGAAAAAACAGATTTTTTTATTTCTTTGGTTTTCTCTATTATTTTTTGTTCTTAATTACATTGATTTCTGCTCTAGTTATTTTTATTTATTTTCTTCTGCTTGCTTTAGGTTTTCATTGCTTTAGGTTTTCATTGCTCTTTTTTCTCTAGTTTTATAATGTGGAAGATTTGATCATTGATTTTAGGTATCTAATTTTTTCTAATATATGCATTCAGTACTATAATTTTTCTTCTAAGTACTGCTTTCCACAAATTTTGATAAGTTGTATTTTCATTTTTATTTAGTTCAAAATGTTTTTTAACTTCTCTTGAGACTTCTTTAATTGATGCATAATTTAGAGGTGTATTGTTTAATCTCTAAGTATTTTGAGATTTTTCCAGCTATCTAATCTGTTATTTATTTCTAATTTAATTCCATTAATGTCTGAGAACATACATTGCATGATTTCTATTCTTTTAATTTGTTAAGGTGTGTTTTATGGTTCAAAATGTGATCTATCTTGGCGAATATTCCATTAGAGCTTTAGAAGAATTTATATTCTGCTGTTGTTGGATGAAATATTGTATGAATGTTAATTAAATCTAGTAGATGGATGATGTTCAGTTCAGCTATATTCTTACTGATTTTCTGCCTGCTGGATCTGTCAGTTAATGATGGAGGGATGTTGAAGTCTTAAAATATGGTAGTAAAAATTTCTATTTATCTTTGTAGTTCTATCAGTTTTTGCTGCACATATTTGATTCTGTATTGTCAGGTGTATGTCTGCTAAGGACTGTTATGTGTTCTTGGAGAATTAATCTTCTTATCATTATGTGATGCTTCTCTTTATCCATGATATTTTCTATCTTGAAGTCTGCCTTGTGTGAAATTAATATAGCTACTCTAGAATTTTTATGATTAGTGTTAGCTTAGTATATATGTCTCTATCCCTTTACTTTTAATCTATCTATGTCTTTATATTTAAAATGTGTTTCTTGTAGACAACATATAGTTACTTTTTTTTTTTTTTAAAGAAATTCTCTCTGAAAGCCTCCATCTTTTAATTTGTGTATTCAGGCCATTTATATTTAGAGTGATTATTGACATATTTGGATTCATATCTACCATGTTTGTAACTGTTTCCTATTCATTGCCCTGGTTCTTTGTTTCTATTGTTGTCCTTCACTACTTTTCTACCTTGTTTGGTTTTAACTGAGTATTTTATATTATTCCATTTTTTCTTCTCTTACCATATAAATTATACTTCCTTAAAAAAAATTTTAGTGGTTTCCCTAAGGTTTGTAATTAGACTTACAACTAATCCAAGTCCACTTTCAAATAACACTATATGGCTTCATGGATAGCACAGGTACCTCATAACAGAGTATTCCTAATTACTCTTGCCCTTCCCTTATAACATTGCCATCATTCACTTCACTTATTCACAAGTTACAATAACCCAATACATTGTTGCTATTATTTTGATGATCTGTTATCCATTAGATCATTTAAGAATAAGAAAAATAAAATATTTCATTTTCATCACCTTCCCTTATTCCTTCTCTATTACTCTTCTTTTCTGTATATAGGCCCACATTTCTGACCTATACTATTTTACTTCTCTCTGAAGAACTTTTAACATTTTTTTTCAAGGCAGGACTACTGGTGGCATATTGTCTCTGTTTTATTTTTCTGAGAGAATATTTATTCTTTACATTTGAAAGATAATTTCACTAGATTCAGAATTCTAGGTTGGTAGTTTTCTCCCTTTAATACTTCAAATATTACATTGCATTCTCATCTTGCTTCCATGGTTTCTGAAGAGAACTCTGATGTAATTCTTATTATTGGTCCTGTAAGGTAATGTGTTTGCCCCCAAATCCCCTGCTCTTGGCTTCTTTTAATATTTTCTCTTTGTCTTGATTCTCTGCAGTTGGAATATAATGGCCTAGGTGTGTTTGTTCTCTGAACTTCCTGGATGTGTGGTTCCCTGTCTGTTATTAATTTGAAAAATACTCTGCCAGCATTACTTCAAATGTTTCTTCTGCTGATTTCTCTCTTTCTTCTGCTTCTGGTATCCCTATTACACATATATCACATCTTTTGTGATTGTCTCAATGTTCTTGGATATTCTGACTTTTTCCACTCTCTTAAAAAAAATCTTTGCATATACATTTAAGAAGTTACTTTGACATATCTTCAACCTCACTCATTCCTTCCTCGGCCTTGTGCAGTCTACTGGTCATAACATCCAAGTTGTTCCAATTGGAGTTTTTCTTTTTAGAGAATGTTGTGTTGATATTATGAGATAATAGGCAATGCTGAACTGGTAATATGGAAATGCCATATCATCACATTCCATCAGGCAAGTTGGGCAGGAGAGAGTACCTGTATGCATAAAGGGAGACTGAGGCAGTTTTGAAAACTCAAGTGGAGGCAGAAGAAGAGAAATAATAAACATCAGGACCATTACAGCCACTTTAAGGGAGCCAATCATAAGGGAGATCCAGCCTCATGACAGTCAACACACCAAGAATAGAAAACAATAAGATAGAACAAATTTGGCTCCTTGTAGACACCTCTGAGATGGCCAATTAATTCTGAAGCTTATGCTATCATTGGACTTCCTGTTTTATAAACTAATAAATTTTTGTATTCAATAAACTATTGGGTTTTCCCATTACTTAGAGACTATAGCATTATAACTGATACTATTCAAAGAGAGTAGTTTTCAATCTATGTGAACATTTTATTGAATAAAAGCATTTTTCCTTCCAGACACTTGGTGGGGAAATTTACTCTATCCTGAGAGACCACTTTTGGTTGTCTCTGAAATACATGTAATGCAGAGGATTTCAGCTGGCCACTTAAGCTTTATCCTGACATCTAGACCCCTATTTGGACCATTCTTTCCTCTTGACTTCTCCATCCTGTGAAATTCTGCTCCTCCCTCAGAGCCTCAGTCAAGTTCTTCCTCCTTTTAAAATTTTTCCTTATGACTCCAGGTGACAATAAATCGTTCTAATGAAGTAACTGGAAGAATTGTAGTAGACAAAATAACCCCAATTATTAAACTTGGACATCATTTTCTCATGGCTTTACGCATATGTTTTCTGTTTTCGAGGCTGTCTGTACTTAAAATACTCTCAGCTGCAAGTTATGTAATAAATAACTTCTTCATACAGATCTTTATTGTCTATTTAACAAAAAGTCTGGAGGTAGTTAGGTGAGTGTAAGCATCTCATAACAACATTTAAAATCCAGACTTTTTATTTTTCTTTTTGTTCCACCATCCTTTACATATTTCCTTTTTGTTTTCATGCTTATCTCCTTGGCTCCAGACAACCTCATACTTCTCTCATAAAGTTCAAAAGAAGGATAGTTCTGTGTTGGTTAATTTAATCATAAACCCAAGTTCTACTCTTCTCTCTCTTCTGCCTTTTCAGTATTTGACCTTAAGCTTGTCTCCTCATGATTGAAAGATGGTTGCAGCAGCTCCAAGATTCTCAGGTCAAATATCAGTTTTCAAAGGCGAAAAAAACAAAAAAAGTTCCTCCCCTATTCCCCTTTTGGAACATGGAAAACTTCTCTAGAAGCTCTACAAAAGGTTTTTTATATATCTTTGGCTAGACATTCTTAACCAATGACTGATAAAAGGAATGAAATTACAAAGATTGGGTCAGATTAATAAACTATCACTCCTAGTTGGAAAAGAATCTAACCTTCTTTGAAGTGGATGGTCCTGTTGGGATAAGGAAAGGAGTAGGTAAAAATAAATAAATAAAAAAGTTTACCATAGAAAACTTTCCTCACTGAACAAGGAGGGACATTGAAGTCACATATGTTTAATATTAAAAAAAAAGGAAATAGTCAAACAAACATTAAAAATACTTTATAGTAAACACCTGAATATCCACCATATAAAATCTACCTTTAACAATTTACTATACTTGCTTTATCACAATCTAATTGTCTATCTATCCATCATTCCATTTCAGTTTTTTGATATGTTTCAAAGTAAATGCAAACAATAATACACTTCATCCTAAATACTTCACCATGTATATCATTAGAGTTCAATATTTATAGTTATTTTTCTTTTGATACGCAGCTCATATACAATGAACTGCATATATCTTCAGTGTGCATTCACTGACTTTTGGAAAATACATATACACATAATCTGTGTAACCCAAACACCTATTGAAATATGGAACATCATAAAAGTTTTTTTTGTGATTCTTCTAAGTTTATCCCTACCTCCAGTCTTCCAGAAGAAACCATTGTTCTGAATTTTTTCCCACAGAGATTAGATTTTTCTATTCTAGAACTTCATGTGACTAAAATAATACAATATTTTCTCTTTTGTGTAAAGTTTCTTACATGCAGCACAGTGTTTTTAAGATTTTTCCAGGTCATTATATGTAGCAGTTCATTCAGTTTTACTCATGAATAATAATATGTTGTGTGGATATACTACATGTTTCTAATCTTCTATCAATGCATACTTGAAGTGTTTTTAGTTTTTGAAAACTATGAATAAAGCTATTGTGAACATTTTTATTCAATTCATTGGAATTGGTATACCAAGAATTGGACTTGGTGAGTCATAGGGTAAGAATATGTTTAGTTTTAGAAGAAATTGTTGAAACTTTTTCCAGATTGGTTTTATGTTTTACATTTCCACTAATGACGTAACAGTTCCAGGTTTTTGACACTGTTGTAGAAAATCAGATATCCTTATACATGAGAGTCTATTCCTGGTCCTCTATTTTGTTTCATTGATCTATTTGTCAATCCCTATACAAATACCACACTTTTCTGAATGCTTTATTTTAAAAAGTAGAAAGTCTTAAAATCAGGGAATATTAATCTTCTGATTTGTTTTTTCTTTTTCAATATTGTTTTGGATATTCTAGGTTCTTTACATTTAGAATCAGCTTATGAATTTCTTCAACAGTCTGTTAGAATTTTTATTTGAATTGCTTTATATATTTAGATCAATTTGAGGGGAATTAAATTTAAAAATATTGAATCCTTTAATCCATTAACACAGTACATCTCTCCATTTATTTAGTCAGTCTTTATATCTCTCAAGACTGTTTTGCAGTTTCAGTTTAAACATCTTTTATTAACTTTATATCTAAGTATGTTATTAATTTCATTGCTATTATAAAGGGAGTTTAAAAAATTTCCGTTTCTAATTGTTTATTGCTAATTATAGAAAATCAAATTATTTTTGCATATGACCTTTTATCCTGCAGCCTTGATAAATTCATTTAGTAGATATGTATACTAATTATAGCTTTTTTTGTGTGTATGAGGTTTCATTAGGATTTTCTACATAAGCAATCACATTGTCTATAAATAAGGGCTTATATACAAAAAGATAAATAAAGAAAAGCCCTGCATAGAGCTTCTAGGGAAGTATTCCGTATTCCAAAAGGAAAACATGGGAGGAACACTCTTTTCTTTTCTTTCTTTTCCAATTATATGGCTTTTATTTCTTTTTATTGCCTATTTCACTGGCTAAGATCTCCAGTAAAACGTTCAATAAAGAGACGAGAGCTAACATTGTTGCTTTATTCCTGATGTTAGGTAAAGCATTGAGCCTTTCACAATGATGTTAGCTCTAGGTTTTTAGTGCTTCTTAATTAGGTTTAGAAGTTCCTTTTTATTTATAGTTTTCTGAGTTCTTCTCAGCAAAAGAAGTTGAGTTTGGTCAATTTTTTTTTTCTGTATCTATTGAAACAGTCAGAGATTTTCTCATTTTATTTCATTATTCTTGTTCCTCATGGCAACCTGGGTCTCAGGTACCTTCAGGTTTCTACTCAAAGAAAGGGGAACAAATACACAGAAGTTGCTGGCAATGAAATAGTAAATGCCTACTGAATATTGGTGAGCACTTGATTATATACCCTCACCCTGATATAAGGGCGTCTGGGAAAAGTGGTCCTTTGCTAGATGGCCATATCTCCAACTATAATTCAGTGAACAGGAAAGGAGAGCCGATGTTACTAGATAAGAGGCAAGAAATCATCCCATTTCTGTTTGAATCTCTCCAGTGATGGGAAACTCACTAATGACTAAAGCAGCTTACTTCCTCTTTGCAAAGTTCTGAAATTGAAGTTTGCCCTTTGGGTAGGCATATTCCAATTTTTCAGAAATTTATATCACAAATATAAGATAGTTTTGTTATTTACATCAAATAGGTTTTAAGTTATTTCATTCTAAAGCAAGCGACGTTGTCAGTCCACCACTTGCAAGACTCCCAGAGCCCTATATTGCCTATCTAAGTTTGCCTAAACTCTTTGACTTGGTATCAGTGGTCTCCACATGAGGAGAAAAATCCACAGAGCAAAGCACCCTGTGACATCATGTTATCCCAAGAGCAGATGTAAAGATCTCACAATGTAGCAGTGAACTTGGCTACTGACCAGAGTCTATGTCCTGAGGTTGCACCTGTCTTGGCAGGTTCTACATTCCTTGGTACATCAGCTTTGCCCTTAGGCTGTTCTCCAGTTGATTAATCCCAGGATGGATGCAGCAGTTCCAATACAAACAAAATAGGAGATCCTCTACGAAACAACATTTCTTTTGCCATTTTGCCTTGTTTCTTGAAATGCTATCACTCACCTTTCATTCCTGTAGATAAAGGCATGTCTCCCTCCTAACATGCGAATCAAAATTTCGATTGGACTGATAAATCTTCACATTGATTAATTAGCTGGAGGAATTGCAGACAAGCATGACAATATTAGGTAATTTTCAGTAATTATAACCTCAGTGTGATTCATTTTTTTTTAAATGAGGAAAGTGAGGTTTAGTGAAGTTAAGTGAGATTTGATTAATGCCACTCAGCAATTTGATAATCAGTACTTCTTAACTTTAAGTACTTTGTGTATGTGTGTGTATTAGCTCATTTGTGTTTTCATTTAGATATGTGGTTAATTTTATAGCTTGATAAAGTGCTAAAAATAGACCACGCAAACATCTTTATAATGATGCAAGGAACTCCGTGTGGCTAAAACAGTGATCTAAAGTTTGGTATGGAGCTATGAGGTCAGTATACCTCAAGTTAAATCTTGTTTCCTTTGTTTACTGATTTTTCGGAAGTGATTTAGTCTCTCTGGGCTTCAGTTTCTTCATCTGAAAACCAAGGATACATTGTAAGGCAGATTTTCTCAATATTGACAGTATTGGCATTTTGGTCTAGATAATTCTTTGTTGTCGGGAGACTGTCCTGTGTAGGATGTTTAGCACCACCCCTGGTTTCTTCCTATTAGATGCCAGTAGCACCCTCCCCCCAAATTGTGACAACCAAAAAAGTCTCCAGGCATTGCTGAATGTTCCCTGTAATGTAATATCACCTCAGTTGAGAACTACTGGTAAGCATTAAGTAACATTTGCTCAAAGTCTTCACTAGTGCCTGGCTCAGTGCAACTGTTCTATGGCATTGTATTGCTACCTATTCTCAAGCTCCCACTCCTTCTAACCCCAGGATCAATTCTATCTAGCATTACTCCTCCATTTTGACAGATTTGCTAGGTTTGGAACAGACAATGTATCAGCTCCTCGATTCTTCTCCTTATTCGCCCAAATGGGTTTAAAGTAGAAAGCAAATTTGATTGTATCATTTTCAAAGCTGCCCCCAATACTGCATTTTTATTCACATTTTCAATGAATTCATTTGCAAATTATAGGCTCAGCTAAAAAATAACATGTAATATGCTTGATAACTGTAATTTTATTTGCGGGGGAAGGTGCTGATTTTTTTTTAACCCAGAAGCAAACGCATGTTTAAAATGTGGGTTTCAGCTGCAATCAGCAGATTCGGGGTATATTGCAGAGAAAACTGAGCCAGTATAGGGCAACTGATTGCTGAGCATGGAACAAAGAACCAAATGTGGAAGGATTTCAGAGCTCCTGATGAATGTAACTTTTATGAATTGGGGAAAATGGAAGATGAATTTCCAGACACAGTCACTGGTCTTGGTTTTCAAAAGTAGTGGTGGAAGACCCAAGCTTAGGAGTGACTGGACAGAGGGTGCTGGGAGAAGTGAATGGCATGTGGTGGTCAGAGCCACCATGGTTCAGAGGAAAGTTCTGGGGGCCTGGAAAAACTGGGCCAACCTGCTTGGAAATGAGTTTGGGGCCTGGGTGGGTGCCTGAATCTGGTCATCAAAGCCAAGATGTGGCTCAGGGCTCATCCATCACATTCCACCCAGGCAGGGGCAAATCCAGGCGTGACTTAGAAATTATGGTTGTATTGTTAAAACTAGAAGCCATTTGTGAGGAAAAGCCCCATCAGTGGGAGCCTGGTTTTAATTTGAACAACTGTATTGTTAATAAACTTTTCTGGACATTCTGATGGATACTCTCTCTAGGTCCCCATGAATCTTGAAGCATCATGAATTTTGGAAGCCTGTATATTGAAGAGGTACTTAGTGCTGGATCCAGACAGTAGAAACCTTTGATGGTAACTGTGTCATCATGCTTTACATATATAATTGCAGCCATAAAATGCCTAGGAGGTAGATATTTTTTGTACTCATATTATAGATAAACAAAATGACCCTCATAAAGGCCAGTGGTAATAAACTATAAATAGTGGATTCAAACTCAGTTCTGTTTGACTACAAAATCTCTGCTTTTTCCCCTCTGTCAAGCAAAGGCTGTGATAAGACTGTCTAGTTAGGTGAGTAAGCCCAGGTATAACTGGCTATCAAATAAAGAGCAGCTTGTTTCACAGGGTGACCAAAGTAAAACACAGCCACACTCATCAGAAATTTCTGCGATTTCTGACCCTCAGTGTTGGTTGGCTGCACACAAGTTACTTGGGCTCCTGTTAAAAGGAGATCCTAGATCCTATCTTTTCTGACCCAGTGGGCATGCAGACAGGTTGCCTCCAGACAATCAAATCTATGAAAAGCTCTCAGATGGTTCTGGTATGCTGTCAGCTCCCCCTCATGTCCTTTTCCCTCTGTCTGGGCCATCTCCCACCATCCTTTCCCCCAGCTGACTCCTCCTCATCCTCAGACTAGCTCGTTCTCCTACCTGACTTGCTAGATTGAGCTCAGAGCCCCTTCCCTGTGCCCTCTCAGTGACCCTACCTCAAGTGCCCTATACTACTCAGTTTCCATCTCAGCAGGTGACAAACTGGACCTTGAAATCATCTGTTGCTACTTTATAGGATAGCAGTTCTCATTAGGGATGAGAACTGCAGGGGACATTTGACAATGTCTAGAGACATTTTTGGTTGTTGCAACTGGGAAAGGGACACTACTGATGTTATGTAGGTACAGCCCCATTCCAGGGTAGAGTTTAGGATCTATAGGGCTGTGGTCCCCAACCATTTTGACACCAGGGACTGGTGCTCCTATGAGAATCTAATGACTAATGATCTGAGGTGGAGCTGAAGTGGTGATGCTAGCGCTGGGGAGGGGCTATAAATACAGATGAAGCTTTACTCACTCACCCGCCACTCACCACCTGCTGTGCAGCCTGGTTCCTAATGGGCCATAGACTAGTACTGGTCTACAGCTTGTGGGTTTGGGGACCCTTGCTGTAGGGAGCCATAAAAATAGCTACTCTGTCTAGTAACACTGCTCTTGCCTCCTGGCCTCCTGGGCTTTTGGCCAGGGCTCTGCTCCATCTGGTGAGGCCCTTCTTTCCTCCATCCCACATTTGTATTTCAGACCTACCTGACCACTTAGAGTTGGCCTTCTGTGGGTTTAACCTGGATTCATTGGCTAACTCCCCTCTAGAAAGTGAGGCAGGTAGACACGTAATCATGTCAGAACCTCAGTGGGGCAAGGCTATTTAGGAGAAGAGAATTAAAAATGAACCTTTTCCCTTCAGGCTCCTCTTTCCAACTCCAGGCCCCTGCGGAGGCAGTTTTTCTATGACTTGCTGGGTGACATGGGTGCCCCTAGTCCTCTTCAAAAGAGCCCAGACATGTTACTGGTAAGATATTTTGCTATACCCTGGATATCCAAGACAAAATAAAACACACAACATTGCCAGCAGGAAACCCACAGACAAGCTGTGACATAACAAATAGGTGCCAGTGCTCCCAACAGGAGGCCCCTCAGCTGATCAAACTTTTAGAATCTGGGCCTAAGATTGTGGGGCTGAAGAAAATCTGGCTGAACAAGAGTATGCAATCTTACATGCACTAGACTGTGCCATGTGCACCACCGACCATTTACATAAATGTCACACTCCTGACAACCTGGAGATAGTTATTGTTTCTCCTTCACCATTGGGGAAACTAGGGCTCAGGGTGATTAAATAACTTGCCCAAGGGAGTGGGACCAGGAGTGTCTGCCTTGTTCCACACATGACAGTGATAAGTGATAAGTGACTCCTACCTCACTGCTCTATGCTTTCCACTCTTGTGCTTGGGTTGCTGGGGCCTCCCCAGAGGAACTTGTCCATATTTGTTTTCTTAGGCTCTTAACCAGATCCCTCCTGTCCTTCTTTATGCCCAGTGATAACCAGTGAGTCCATTCTTATGTCAGTCTGTCTGAGGACACCACTCACCCCACCACCCACAACCCCGCCTGCTACCCCCATCAGCCTCGACCACGTTGGCCTGGTGCTTTTGCTTGGAAGGAGGTATGGCCCTCATCTCCAGAGTTAAATCGATTCCCTTTGCCTATGCTGTTCACCTGGCTGGTTTATACACTGCTCCCAAACTTGCAAATCATTGCCTGGTGTTGTCCTCAGTGCTGTCAAACCTGCTTATCTGACTAGGGAGGCTGGAGGAGCCAGGCCATAAAATTAAATGAAATTACTGCAGAAACTAGGGTGTTAGTGACAATAAGGTAGAATTATAACTTGGAGAATGGCAAAGGAGGTTTAGGATGCCCCAATGCCTTTAAGGTCATTATTCACAGTCTTCTATTTTCCCTGATGTCCAGGCTCAATGTCATCCTCTGCCAGCTTTAGGAGGGCTAACTGGCCTCTCCCTACTGTTCTTCACAGGTCAACAGAATTTGGACATTGGAAGGGTCTCAGGTTCAGCTAGTTCAACTCTGTCATTTTATGGGTTGGAAGGATGAGATTCAAAGAGGTATTGAAGCCTCCTCACTGTCACTGAACGTGTTAGTGACAGAACCAATATTCATACTCAGATCCCTTGGCTCATAGACTAGTGCCCCTTTTCTTATCACTTTGGAACATTTTTTAAGATTAAAAAAATTGTATCCACATAGCACTCTAAATTAGCATTTAAACACAGACAAAGCTAAATGATAGGAGAGAGAGACAGGGAGAGATCAGGACTCCAACGAAATGAGATTTTAACCATTTTTACTGTCACCTTCTCTCCCTCTGCAAGAAACTCCAAGCCTTGCTAGACTCAGAAAACATACTCTCACTACCCAAATCCCACACCAATAAACACTTTTTATTCTGGCACCAACTTTTTGCTGGATCTTCCAAGAACACAGAAAGCACATATCATATTGCCCCTCTCTCAGTGAGTTCAGAGTCTGTTGGGGAAATGGGCAAATCAGTGAATTATTCCTGAAACCAATGCTTTGTACAAAGACAGAAATGTGTATAGAACTGGAGGAGGGAAATGCTCACAAGAGTGGTTGTTATCTGCAGCTATCAGTTAAGGATTCCTGGAAGAAGTGTTGTCTGATAAAGAGCTCATTCCAGCCTGATGTAACACAGACAGCTCATTGTCTTGAACTGTGCTTTTCTTTCATAGTATGTTGCTCTTCTTCTTGGTTTGATTGCCTGCGTCTTGAGGAGTAGAACAATACCTTCTCTTGTACATGTTTGGGTCTTCTTCAATGTGCAGCTCAGGTTAATACACCTCATGGGTGCACAAGATGGATAGATCAGTTGTGCATCATCATTAGGACAGGAGTATGGGCTGCATTCTCATCACGTGTGAAACAGCAATGACCATACTTACCTTGAAGTATGGTCAAGGTACCAACCTCCTAGAAAGTTCTTGGCATAGAGAAGCTAAGAATTTTGAATGCTCATTTTGCATCAGACACTGTTGCAAGTATAAATTCATTTAATGGCAGTAGGCATTCTGTTAGTTGCCTTACCCCAACCCCATATTTCCTGACGGGGCTGCTCAAACAGTGTTTTTATTTTTCTTTCAAGAAATAGCAAGCTTGGTACCATTCTTAAAGAGCTGTCCTGGACCAATGGGAATAGCTTGGTGAGAAGCTGCCCATTTGGCTGTCCCTGTTGGCACTCGGCACAGAAGAGGTGGAAGAGTAGCCTCTGTCTTTCCAGGGGGCAATGAATCCTGCTTGCAGGACTGAGTGCAATTAATCCCCATTGGGCTTTCTGGCATTGGGGGCTGATGTCTAAGGTAAGATTTCAATCCAGTGAACTCTCAAACTTAGCTGAAATTTGCAGAAAATGCTGCATATGAGATTTATCTTATGATCATTCCGACAACCTCTGATGACATCAATGTCTATGCAAGGTCAAATTGTGGGAAAAGCATTAGTTTTCAAATTCTACTGGCATGGGTTCAAATTCTAGCCTCACCACATGGAAATAGAGAGATTTGGGACAATTCCTTGATTTTCAGACCCCTCATCTACAAAGTTAGGATATAAACATTGTATAATCAATGTGAAGATTATACGTGATCGTGTATATACTGGGCTCATTTCACTATTGGCCCCACTTCCTGTGTCCTCACATGAAAGCCTCAGGGCAAGCTGGTGCTGACTGAGCTCATCTCTTCTAAGGCTTGTCATTTATTTGTACCATTAATGATCGATCTATCCACAGGCTGGCTAACCTAGGACTCTCCAAGAGCCCCTCCTGTGCCTTGGATATACTCTGATCTGGAGCTGCAGTGAGAGCACGGGGAAGGAGTCTGTGCCTGATTTTGCAATCCCTGTCAGTCTTCTCCACACAGATCAAGGGAGCTGGACTCCACAAGTGCTCCTGGCTGTCCAGATGTGCTCAAACAAACCAACATCTCCAGGCTGTTCTAGTTTCTTACAGTGGATAGACGCTGTTAACAAGGGGAAACTTTTCAGGCAATGTCACTGCTAGTTTTGAAAATGGTTAGGCCATTCCATTGCAAGAAATAAAAAGATAACTAAAAACCAAAATATAAAAATCTTCTCACCCTCTTAATTTTGTGGGCACCTTGGCCTTTGGGATCCAGGATGAATAGTTGTCATGCCCTCATCCACCTCTCCTCCGAGTTCAAGAAACCCTTTAATAATCATCTGTTTTTCCCAGGGATTCTTCTCATCATTCTTTGAACCTGCCTTCAAGGGTTTTATGGTGCCAAGAGGGAGACAGACAGTGTGATATGAGCTGTGACAGAAAAAGGCACGGGTCAGGGGATCCTCTACTTTAGAGACAGGATCATCACTGCTGAAACAACCGGAGAATTACTAAATTATTCATCTGAACACCTTGGAGATGACTTTATGTGACATTCTGACCCAGTTTTTCAGGCAGAAATCAGTGCCACAGACAGGTAGTGACCATGTGAATGAGAATAAATATATGCCTCTAATATAGCAGTCCCTTCTCCTCCAAGTCCTGCGTGACACAAGAGCCCTCATCTCACAGAGCTTGTGTTTTACAAGTGTCATTTTTAGATTTCAAGTTTCATTGCTGCAGTTGTGACTATGAATGATTTAAAAATATTTTAAGGGAGAGAGAAAGAGAATCAGCTATCAGCAAGTTTCTTGAGGATGGTTGTGTGTTGGAGCAGGAATAATTCTATTTGGGAATTATGTTGCGAGGATAGCAGTCCTGGTTCTGCCTTCTAGCTGGAGAAACTAGACATCTTCAAACTTTTCTGGGCTTCGCACTCCACATATAGGAACGAGGACAGTTTTACCAACCGTATAGCATAGAGATTTTCCTATATCAATATGTTATCTACCTTACTCATTTTAAAGACTATGTAATGTATTTCAAATGTTGATGTACCATAATTTATTTAGCAATTCTCATATTGATAGCTGTTTCTCATTTTTTTCTCTATCTAAATGCTGCAATGAACTAGTTTGTCTATAAATCTATGTAAAGTTTGGAGAGCATTTTTCTGGAATAGATTTGAAGTAATTGAATTGCTGATTCAATGACAAGAACATTTAATATTTTAATAGTTTCTGTAAATTGTCCACCAAAAATGCTCTAATTTATGCTTCCTCTGCCTATCTAGTTGCAAGTTATACTTCACCATGTATGTTCGAAAGATGAGGAGCCAGTCAGATGTTAGATAAGTTTCTCAAAGTCACACAAGTATTAAATAATTCAGTAGAGATCTTATGGAGGTCAACTTGTGTTTGTTTCTCTATCTGTGTGGTATGGCTCATCTCCTGGTCCCCTGGTTTTCCTGACCCATGGAAGTAAGGGCTCATTTATGATGGAATGAGAGAAGGCAAAAGGGATCCTGGAGAAAACAACTTAGGATTGGGACAGTGACATCAGGGAGTACAAGTAAGGCCATGCCTAGGCAAGTCTTTTTAAAAATTAAATATTAGATGCAAAATAATATTTGTGAAATATGTATAAGAAATATAAAATAATAATGCAATAAATGTCAACATGCCCCTTTATGATTTAAGAAACAAACATTACCATAGTCTTCGAAAGCCAGGTGTGTTCCTCTCCCTCATCCCATCTTCTTCCCTTCCCCAGAGGCCCCCACTCTACTGAATTTTTATCTGTCGTTTTCTTGCATTTCTTCCTAGTGTTTACAAGGATGGCAGTCTATAACAGGGTCACAGTATAATGCTTCAGAAAATGTGTACTGTATGCAGCAGAGGGTCAGCATGGTTCTGACTTGCAGCTCCCCCAAAACATATAGTGCTTAGTGTTGTGAATTTTAAACTTAATTTAAATGGAATTGCACCATATGTACTCATCTGCAATTTGCTTTATATTGCTCAACATACCTCCTGAGAGGGAGTCAGCATATGCTCGTGGCTGTAGTTCATTTATTTTCACTGCTGTACAGTGTTGCATGGCACCAATGTTCCAGTCTTTATGCATTCTCCTGTTGTTGAGTGTTTGGCATGTTTCTGAAGCTTTATTGTTATAAGGAGTGCTGTTGTGAACATTTTGTTGATATCGCCTGGAGCACATGTGCACAAGTATTTCTATACTTCATATTCCGCTGGTATCATGAGAACGCACAACTTTAGTTTTACTAGTTAATGCCAGAAGTTACTTTACAGCAGTAGATTGGTTTTTCCGAACATCTTCTAAAATGTGTTGTCATCAAACTGAAAATTCTGCCTATCCGATGGGTGTAAAAAGGCATGTAATTGTGGTTTTAATTTGAATTTTCTTGATTAATAATGAGTTGAGCATCTTTTCATACTTTTATTATCCATTAGCATTTCTTTGTGAAGTATTACTTCAATGCTCTTGCACATTTTTCTTTTGAATTATCTTTTTTTCCTATTGATTTATAGTAGTTAAGTATTTTGTATTTTAATTCTTTTCCAGTTATATACATTGCAATTATATTTTCCCAATTTATGGCTTATATTCATTTTTACAATGGTTTCTCATGACAAAGAAAAGTTCTTAGTTTTAATGTTTACATTTATTTTTTTCTTTATAATTTGTCTTTTTCAATCTTAAAAAATCCATTCTTATTTTGCAATCATGAAGATATTCTTCCATATGGTATTCTAAGATGTTTATAGTTTTGTTATACATTTAAATCTTTGCTTTCTTTTTTTCTTGTCTTTATTGAAAATGGACAATTAGTTGCTTGTATTTACATTGTACAATTCAATGAGTTTTTTTTCAATTATACTTGGCATACAATAATATACCAGTTTCAGTTGTATAGCTAAGTGATCAGAGATCCACATAACTCGCAAAATAATCACCCCACTAAATCTAGTACCTGTCTTCCCCTTACATATTTATTACAATATTATTAATCATCTTCCAAATGCTACACTCTGCATCTCCATGTCTATTCTGTAACTATCCATTTGTACCTCTTAATCCCTTTGCCTTTCTTTTTTGTCTTCCCAAACCCCCATCCCATCTAGTATCACCCTAAATAGTCTATGTACCTGTGAGTTTATTTCCACTTTGTTGTTATTGTTGTTGTTGTTGTTGATTTTGTTCTTTAGATTCCACATATATGTAAAATCATGCAATATTTGTCTCTCTCTATCTGACCCATTTCATTATGGACACTCTAGGTCCATAAAGGCAAATCTTTTACCATCTCCTTCCTTTAGTCTGAGTGTGTCTTTTAATCTGAAGTGAGTCTCTTTTAGGCAGCGAATACAGGAATCTTGTTTTCTTATCCATTCAACCACTCTATCTTTTGGTTGAAGCACTTAATTCTTTTCCATCTGAGGTACTTGTTGATAGGAATGGAGTTATTACCATTTCTTATTCCTTTTTATTTTTTTAAAAAATTAGGCTGCATATTACTTCTAGGACATTTTATATTGCATTTTTCTAGCTTAGGGAATTTTGCTGCCTGGCACCCTACTATCCTGATATACTTTTTTTTTTTTTACTTTCTTTTCTCTTTTAAAAAATTTTTAATTAAGTTTATTGGGGTAACTAGTTAATGCAATTATATAATTTTCAGGTGTACATTATCATTTGTGTGTTTACGACCCAAAGTCCAATTTCCTTCAGCTACCATATATTTGACCCCCTTTACCCACTTCACCCTCCCCTAAACCCTATATTTGACCCCCTTTACCCCATACTTCCATCCTCCTCCCAAACCCCACTAGTAACCACTAGTCTATAGTCCTCTGGTAAGAACTAGCCTATAGTTCCTGTTCTTGAGTCTCTGTTTGTCCTGCTCATTTGCTCCTTTTTGGTTTATATCCCACATATAAGTGATATCATGTGATTTTCAACTTTTTTGTCTGGCTTATTTCACTTAGCATGATTATCTTGAGGCCTATCCAGGTTGTTGCAAATGCCAGTATTTCATCTCTTCTTATGGCTGAATAATATTCCATTGTATATATGTACCACAGCTTCTTTAGTCAATCATCTATCGTAGGACACTTTGATTGCTTCCATGTCCTGGCCACCGTGAATAGTGCTGCTATGAACATCGGTATGCAAATATCTTTTTGGATATGGGTTTTCAAGTCTTTGAGGTAAATACCCAGTAGAGGGATTGCTGGATCATATGGTAGATCAATTTTTAGTTTTTTGAGGACCCTCCATACTGTTTTCCATGGTGGCTGTACCAATTTGCAGTCCCACCAGCAGTGTATGAGGGTTCCTTTTTCTCCACATCCTCTCCAGAATGTATTACTTGTCCTGTTGATTATAGCTATTAAAACAGGTGTGAGATGGTATCTCATTGTGGTTTTGATTTGCATATCGCTAATAGCTAGCGATGTTGAGCATCTTTTCAAATACAAATGTTGGCCATTTGTATGTCCTCTAGAGAGAGGTGTCAGTTCAGGTCCTCTGCCCATTTTTTGATTGGATCATTTTTTTGTTGTCATTGTTGAGTTGTATGAGTTCCTTGTATATTTCGGATGTTAGTCCCTTATGGGAGGTGATGCTTGCAAATATATTTTACCAGTCGGATGATTGTCTCTTTACCTTGTTGACGATTTCTTCTATTGAGCAGAAGCTTTTTAGTTTGATATACTACCATTAATTTATTTTAGTTCCCTTGTTTTTGAGGTCAAATTCACAAAATCATCTGTAAGTCCAAGGTCTTTGAGTTTAGTTCCTATGTTTTCTTCTATACATTTTATTGTTTCAGGTCTTATATTTAGGTCTTTAATCCATTTTGAGTTAATTTTGGTGTGTGGTGATAGACAACAGTCTAGTTTCATTCTTTTGCTGGTGACTTTTCAGTTTTCCCAGCACCATTTATTGAAGAGGCTTTCCTTTCTCCACTGTATGTTTTTGGTTTCTTTGTCAAAAATTATTTGCCCATATAAATACAGTTTTACTTCTGGACTCTCAATTCTGTTCCACTGGTCCGTGTGTCTGTTTTGCTGCCAATACCTTGCTATTTTGATTATTGTTGCTTTGTAATATAATTTGAAGTCAGGCATAGTGATATATCCAGCCTTGTTCTTTTTTCTCAGGATGGCTTTGACAATTCAGGGTCTTTTGTGCTTCCTTACAAATCTGATGATTTTTTGTTCTATTCTTTAAAAAAATGCCAATGAGATTTTGATGGGGATTGCATTAAATCTGTATAATGCTTTAGGTAATATGGTCATTTTAATTATGTTGATTCTTCCAATCCAAGAACACAGAATACTTTCCATTTTTTTGTATCATCTTTGATTTCTTTTAATAGGATCTTATAGTTTTTATTATATAGATCCTTCACATGTTTCATTAGATTTATTCCTAAATATTTTATTCTTTTTGTTGCAATTGGAAAAGGAATTATTTTTTCCACTTCTTTTTCTGATGCTTCATTATTAGAGTATGGGAATGCTATGGATTTTTGAACGTTGATTTTTTTATGCAGAGACTTTACTGTATTTGCTTATTGTTTCTAGTAGTGTTCTTGTGGAGTCTTTAGGGTTTTCTATATAGAGAATCATGTCATCCACAAATAGTGACATTTTGACTTCTTTGTTTCCTATTTGGATGCCTTTAATATCTTTCTGATTGTACTTGCTAGGACCTCCAATGTTATTTTGAATAAGAGTGGCAATAGTGGACAGCCTTGCCTTGTTCCTGATCTTAGAAAAAAGGTTTGTAGTTTTTCACCAATAAGTATAATGCTGGTTGAGGGTTTGACATAGATGGCATTTATTATGTTAAAGTACTTTCCTTCCGTACTGATTTTGTTAAGTGTTTTGATCATAAATAATGCTGTATATTGTCGAAGGCTTTTTCTGCATCTATTGATGTGATCATATGATATTTTTTAATTTGTTTGTGTGGTGTATCACATTAATGGATTTGGTGTGTTGAACCATTTCTGTGCCTCTGGAATGAAGCTCACTTGATCATGGTGTAAAATCTTTTTAATATGTTGCTGTATTCACTTTGTCAGTATCATATTTAGAATTTTTGCATCTGTGTTCATGAGAGATATTGGTATGTAGTTTTTTTTTTCTGTTTTATCTTTAACAGGTTTTGGTATCAGAGTAATATCGGCCTCATAAAATGAGCTGGGATCTACTGCCTCCTCTTCGATTTTTTGGAAGAGTTTGTGGAGAATAGGTATTAAATTTTCTTTGAATGTTTGGTAGAATTCACTGGTGAAGCCATCTGGTCCTGGACTTTTACTTTTTGGTTAGTTTTTGATGATTGTTTCAATTTCCATACTGCTGATCAATCTATTTAGATTTTCCAGTTCTTTTTGATTCAGTGTAGGAAGGTTGTATTTTTCTAAGTACTGGTCCATTTCTTCTAGGTTATTAAATTTGGTATTATGTACTTTTTCATAGTATTTTTGTATCAGTGTTTGTATTTCTGCAAAGTCAGTCATAATTTCCCTCTTTCATCCCTGATTTTGTTTATTTGTGTCCTTTCTCTTTTTTCTTTAGTGAGTCTAGCCAGAGGTTTGTCAATTTTATTAACCTTCTCATTGAACCACCTCCTTGTTTCAATTATTTTTTCTTTTTTCTTTTGTTTTGTTTTCAATTTCATTTATTTCTACTCTAATTTTGATTATTTCTTTCCTTCTGCTGACTTTAGGGTTCATTTGTTCTTCCTTTTCTAATTTTTTAAGATGAAGCATTAGGTTGTTTATTTGCACTCGTTCTTGTTTTTAGAGATAGGCCTGTAATGATATGAACTTTCCTCTTATGACCACTATTGCCGGATCCAAAAGTTTTGATATGTTTTACTATCATTATCATTCATTTCTATGTATCTCTCGATCTCTTTTTATTCCTTTTCTGACCCAGTTATTCTTCAGTAGCATGTTGTTTAATCTCCATGTATTTGTGGTTCTTCCTGATTTTGCAGTTGATCTCTAGTTTCAGAGCATTATGATCAGAGAATATGGTTGGTATGATTTCAACCCTTTTATATTTGTCAAGGCTATCTCTGTGTCCCAATATGTGATCAATCCTTGAGAATGTTCCATGTGCACTAGAAAAGAATGTATAAGCAGCTGTTTTGGATGGAAGGCTCTGTAAATGTCAATTATGTCCAGTTGTTCTAATGTTATTTCCTTATTGATTTTCTGTTTGGATGATCTTTCCATATCTGACAGTGGGGTATTTAAATCCCCTAGAATGATAGTGTTTTGTCTGTTTCTCCCTTTAGTTCTGTTAGTAATTGGTTTACATATTTTGGGGCTCCTTGATTGGAAGCATGGATATTAATAAGTGTTATGTCTTCTTGGTGCATGATTCCCTTTATCATTATGATGTGTCCCTCAGTATCTTTCTTTACCTATTTTACTATGTAGTCTATTTCGTCTGAAATTAATACTGCTACTTCTGCTTTTCTCTGAATGCCATTTACTTGAAATATCATTTTCCACTCTTTCACTTTGAGTCTATATTTGTCTTTGGAGCTGAGATGTGTCTCCTGGCAGCAGCATGTGGTTGGGTTTTGTTTTTTGATCCATTCTGCACCTCTGTGCCTTTTTATTGGTGAGTTCAGTCTATTTACATTTAGGGTGGTTATTAAAATATGAGGTCTTCTTATAGCCATTTTATCTTTTGCTTTCTGTAGCTTGGTGTTTCCATTGTTTTCTTTTCCTTGTATTTCTGTTTCTTTATTTTGGTTGGCTTTTGTGGATTTTTCCCTCTGGTTCTTCTTGTTTTATGTTTATACTTCAGTTCTGAATCTTCTGTGTTTTGTTACCATCACGAATATGTAAAGGATAGTTATATATATACTGTTGTCCATTTTCTTCTGCATGTGCCTTATCTCCACTTCCCTTTGAGAATCTGGATCTTTTAATTCTCCCATTTTCATTCTATCTCATTTGCTCCCTGTATGCTGGAGCAGTTCATTACTACTTTTACTATAGCAATTCTCTTGATAGCCCCCAAAGCTTATAATGCCTGTTTCTTAGTAAGAGTTTGCACTCCTCTCTATATTTTGATAAGTCACTTTACTCTAATTAGTTTTTTTTTTTTTTTGGTCATTTTGTTTTAGGTGAGCTGACTCCTTCTATTGTTTCCTGTAGTGCAGGTCTTGTAGTGGAGAATTCCTTTAATTTTCATGTCTGGAAAGGTCTTATTTTCTTCTCAATATCTAAAGGAGAGCTTAGCTAGATACATTATTCTAGGCTGGTAGTTCCTTTCACTTAATAGTTTAAATATAAATATTTGATTCCATTCCTTTCTGGCTTGTAAAGTCTGCGCTGAGAAGTCCGAGGATAATCTAATGGGTTTTCCTTTATAAGTTACCATTTTCTTCTCCCTGGCTGCCTTGAGAATTCTGTCTTTGTCGTTGATTTTTGATAATTTTAATACAGTGTGTCTTGGTGAAGGCCTTTTCAGGTTGAGATAATTGAGTTTTCTGTCGACATCTTGAATTCCAAGCTCCTGCTCATTCCTTAGATTTGGGAAATTCTCGTCCACTATTTGTCTGAACATGCTTTCTAATTCCTGCTCCTTTTCTCCTTTTTGAGGATGCCCATTATTCTTATGTTTCCTCTCCTCATGGTATCAGCTAGTTCTTGAATTTCTTTTCTATTATTTTTTCATTCTTCATTTTCTCTCTTCTTCTTTCTTATTTATTTTTAGATTTCTGTCTTCGATATCACTGATCCTATCCTCCATTTGGTCGACTCTATTTCCCAAGCTTGCTGTTTCATTTTTCAACTCTTGCAGTATGTTCTTCATCTCCATAAGTTCTATTTGGTTCCTTTTGAGGGTTTCAATCTCCTTGCTCTGCTCATCTAATTGTTTTTCAATGCCTGAAATTGTTGATTTGAGATGTTTTAGATCTCACTAAGTTTTTTCAGAAGCATCATTCCTGAATTCTCTGTCATTTAAGTCTCATTTCTATGCCTGTAAGCTTATTTTCTGGAGATTTTTATCTTCTTTCTGAGATGCCTTGTCACCTTGGTTTTTAATGGACTATTTCTCCACCCGGGCACTAATGGAAGTGTACTCTATTGTTTTTCCAGAAAGAAGATTTATTAAAGGTCTCTCTTTAGCCTGTTGAAAGAAGGTGCTTTTCTTTTGGTTTCCAGTAGGTAGTGTCTAAGGTTCTTTGATCCCTGTTTTATGTAAAGTCTTAATAAGGCTTTTAAAATTTTCTCATAGATAATTAATCACCCTCACACTCCTCAGTTTCAGTCCCTGTTAGTGTCAGCGACAATCTCGGCAGCATTTGCTCAGATTCCCTTGGGGCTCCACAGTGATTGGTCTCGGAAGGTATGTGGGAAAGTACTCTCTGGGTTGGAGATTGCGGGCTGTGGCTTAGCCTCGGTTTTTGCAACTGCGGCCAGTAAAAATCAAATGTTGTTTCTTTGCGGCCCCATCCTGCTTCTCTGCTTTCTGCCCTGATGACTGGTCCCTGCAGCCACAGCTATTCCAGGTAGGAATGTTCAGGGAACTCGCTGCATGAACTCACAGCTCCTTCTCCCTTCTCTTTCCTCCTGCAGGGAGCTCCGGTGGCCATGAAAGGCAGCTTCTTTATTTCTTTGAGAACTGCCCAACACCCAGGGTTCTGACCTGTGGTAGCTCTTATGCGCAGATTTCATGCTCAGATGTGCTGGTGTGCAGCATGGGTGTTTTTTGTTGAGTTTTAGATGTTCATTTTATTGTTGTTTCAAGGGGAGAGATCTGGGGGCGTCTCTCCCTTTGCCATGTTTCCAAAGATCTATCCTCTATTCCTGTTTTTGAAACATGTTTTTTCTTCTTAAAGAAATCCCTCCAACATTTTCTATAATACTGGCATGTTGATGATAAATTCCTTTAGCTTATTTTTGTCTGGGAGGCTCTTTATCTGTCCTTCAACTCTAAATGATAGTTTTGCTGTATAAAATATTCTTGGTTGTAGATCCTGGGTTTTCTTCACATCGAATATTTTGTGCCAAGCCTTTCTGTTCTGCATATTTTCTTTTTAAAAATCAGCTTCCAGTCTTATGGGGGCTCTCATGTAGCTAACGAACTGCTTTTCTCTTGACGTTTTTAAGATTCTTTCTTTGTATTTAAACTTTGGCATTTTATTTATTAAGTGTCTTGGTGTGGGCTTCTGAGTTTCTGGGTTTTGGGACTCTCTGAGCTTGCTGGGGTTTTATGTCCATTTCCTTCACCAGGTTAGGGAAGTTTTCCATCATTATTTTTTCAAATAGCTCTTCAATGTCTTGTTTTTTATTCCAGTACCCCCATGACATGGATATTTTTACATTTAATAGTGTCCCATAGGGACACTATTAAATTATTATTATAGACTTGGCTTCTTTTTTCTTGCCAGTCTGATTGAGTGTCTTTGGCTTTCTCAAAGGACTATATAGATCCTTTGTTCCTCTTCTTTATTCACTTCGTTTATTCCATTTAATATACTTCTCATCTCATATAATGTATTCTTCATTTCTGACTGGTTCTCTTTTTTAATTTCCATTTCCATTTTTATCTCTTTGTTGAAGTTCTCACTGAATTTATCTACACTTCCCAAAAGTTCATTGAGCATCTTTATAACTTTGTGTTTCGAACTTTGTATTTGTTAGATTGCTTGACTCCATTATTTCTGGATCTCTGTTCTGTTCTCTCATGCGGTTTCTGCTTCTTTGTCTTCTCATTTTGGCTGCCTTTCTGTATCTGTTTCTATGTACTAGGAAAAACTTCTAAGTCTCCTGGCCTTATTAGTGAGGCTTTATCTAGTACATGTTCAGTGGCACAGTCTTGAGAGGGGTTCAGCTGCAGGCCAAATTTAGCCTCAGCCTGTGCCCCTCCGGGGCCACCTGTTAAAATTCAGCAAGCAGTCCACAGATGCTGTGCTTATAGTTACCTCGAAGGGCCACACCAGAAACTGAGGCCAGCTGCCACCAGTGTGAGTCTAGGTGCTGCTCAGCATGGGGCACCTGACTTGCTGAGTATATACCTGGATGTGGCTTGGGTGGGGCCATGAGTTGAGGGAGGCAGGGTTTCAGAGGATCCTCTGGGCGGAGCGACCTCTGTTATCCAGTTTGATGATGTCTGGGCTATGGCGGTGCTGTGTTTGCGCACTAGGAGCAGGGAAGGCTCAACAGGGAACAATGGATACCGCTGGCACTTCTGTACAGAGTAAATCTCGCCTAACCCTCACTGTGACAATGTCTCCCTGTAAGTCCCTGCATGCAGCCAAATCGGCATTGGTGCTCAGAGCGAGCAAGTCCTTCACTCAAGAAATCCGCTCGCGGACACGGCCCCTTTAAGAGGCTTCTGCCGCTGCTGCAGCCTCCATCTCACCTGCTGGAGACCAGGCAGTCCTACATCCTCACCCCATCCTATCTTCTGTCGTTGCAGAGTGATTTCTTGGATTTCTCTCTAGTTGAATGGCTTGTTCATCTGGATCCTAGGCGATTTTCCCTGCTGTTTGCTCCTTGTTTCTGTCATAACTTTGGTCTCCAGAGGGATGAACAGAACCTCTATCATCTACATCATTTTTTTCTCCTTTCCACACATTTAAATATTTAAAGCATCTAGAATTAATTTTTATGTGCGATATGAGGTAATACTCCAATTTCCTTTTCTTTTTCTTCTCATGTGGATAATGACTGTCTCAGGAAAGATTATTGCAAAGTTCATGGTTTCTCCATTGTTACACAGAGCATTTCTCAGATGTTCTGCTTGTTAGTTTACTAATGCACCTGCACCAATGCCACACATTCTTAGTTATTGTGGCTTTTTAATCAATCTGGTGAGCAGGACTCCTCACTTGGTTTCTTCTACAGAGTATCCTAGAGATTCTTGCTCCTTAGGACTTCCACATACTTTTTAGAAATTGCTTGTCAAGTATCACAAGATAGTTTTAAGGGGTTGGATTAGATTTGCACTGAACTATATATCATTTTTGAAATAACTGATATTTAAGCTCTTTATTTTTCTGATCCATGAAAATGATGTATTCCTTTATTCATTTGGATCTTTTTAAATATATTTTAATACATTTAATAATTTTCTTTGTAGCAAGCTTAAAATCTTGAGCTAGATTTATTTCTAGCTACTTTACAATTTCAGAATATTTAAATAACATCTTTAAAGTTTAAAATGTTTGCTGCTCTTGTATAGAAGTGATTTTTAAATTATAGACTTGGCTAAATATATTTATAAATTCTCATATATCTTTACCTACTTTAATAATCACATTATAAATAGTTTCCTTCTTTCCTCCGTTCCTTCCTTTCTTCTTTCTTACCCTAATACTTTTTATTTCTTTATCTTTATTTATTGCATGGCAAGTCACTAGTAAATGTTGTCTAGAAGTGGTGATAACAAGCACTCTTTATTTTCATGTTCATGAAGGGAGTGTTTTCAGCATTTTTATATTTAGTGTGATGCTTATTTTAAGTTGTTTGTAGACATATTGTACCAGTTTAAGAAAATTCACGTGTACTTTCAGTTTGGTAAGAATTGTTTTTTTAAATATGAATAGAATTTTCTTTTCGTTAAATAAAAAGCTTTATTTTCTCTTAGATTGTTAATGAACAACTTATATAAAATGATTTCTAGTGTTAAATTACCCTTCATCCCTGTTGCCATAGTGTATTATTTCTTTACATTTTGAATTCGATTTGCTAATGTTTATTTGAATTTTTGTATTTAAATTCATGCATAAGATGAGATTATAATTTTGTTTCCTTACAGTATGAGTTGTAAAGTATTTCTGCAGTTTTATTCTTTATAATATTTGTTTAAGACTGGAGTTGTTTGTCCTTTGACAATTAGAATAGGGAAAACCATGAGACACATTTTCTTTGTAGAAAGAATTCTAATTGCTGATTTAATATATTGAATATTTATAGGATTACTTATATTTGCTAATTCTTCTGGTGTTGATTTTTATGTTTTACTTTGAAATAATTTGTCCATTGATATGTCTTTAGATTTCTTTGTATAAAGTTATTCACTAAATATTTTTATGTCATGGAGCATCTGCAGTTATATACATTTATTTTCTTTTAAAAATATTTTATTTTTAAATTATAGTTAACATACAATATTATATTAGTTTTAGGTGTACAACATAGTGATTAGACATTTATATGTTACTAAGTGATCACCCCAATAAATCTAGTACCCATCTGACACCATACATAATAGTTATTATAATATTACTGACAATATTCCATATGCTATTCTTTACATTCCCATGACTGTTTTTATAACTGACAATTTGCACACCTTAATACTCTCCCCTCTTCAATCACCCCCAAACCCCCTTCCATCTGGCAACCATCAAAATGTTCTCTATATCAATAAGTTGGTTTGTTTTGTTTGTTTGTTTATTTTGTTTTTTAGACTCCACATATAAGTGAAATCATATGGTATTTGTCTTTTCTGTCTGACTTATTTCACTTAGCATAATATACTCCAGGTTTATCCGTGTTGTTGCAGATGGCAAGATTTTGGTTTTTTTTTTATAACTGAGAAATAGTTATAAAAAAACTATTGTTTTTTTATAGTTACAAAAATAGTTATAAAAAAACTATGTGTGTGTGCGCATGCAATGTGTTTGTGTGCATGTGTGTGCACACACACATGTGTGCCAATTCTTTTTTATCCATTTGTTTATTGAAGGACACTTAAGTTGCTTCTATATCTTAGCTATTGTAAATAATGCTGCAAAGAACCTAAGGCTGCATATGCCTTTTCAAATTAGTGTTTTGGTATTTTTGGGATATGTACCCAGAAGGAGATGCTTGGTCCTTCTTTGTCTTTCATTATAATCTTTGTTTTAAAGAATATTTTGCCTGGTATAAGTATTGCTACCCCAGATTTTTTTTCATTTCCATTTGCAGGAAATATGTTTTCCCACCTCTTTACTTTCAGTCTTTGTGTGTCTTTCAATCTGAGGTGGGTTTCTTGTAGGCAGTGTATGTATGGGTCTTGTTTTCTATCCATTCAGCCACCCTATGTCTTTTGATTGGAGCATTTAATCAATTTACATTTGAAGTAATTATTGATGGGTATGTAGTTATCGCCATTTTATTATTCATATTTTTTATCTTTTTTTTCCTTTTTCTTCTTAAAGAAGACTCTTTAACATTTCTTGTAATACGGTTTGGTGGTAATGAATTCTTTTAGCTTTTTCTTGTTTAAAAGCTCTTTTTCTGTCCTTTGATCCTAAAAGATAGCATTGATGGTAGAGTATTCTTGGTTGTAGGTCCTTGCTTTTCATCATTTTGAATATTTCATGCAAATCCCTTTTGGCCTGTAAAGTTTCTGTTGAGAAATCAATTGACAGTCTTATGAGAGCTCCTTTTTAGGTAACTAACTGCTTTTTTGTCTTGTTGCTTTTAAAATTCTCTCTTTGTCATTAACCTTTGTTATTTCAATGCTGATGTGTCTTGGTGTGAGCCTCTTTGGGTTCATGTTGTTTGGGCCTCTCTGTGCTTCCTCAGTGTGTATGCCTATTTCCTCTTCTAGGTTTAGAAAATTTTCCATTAGTATGTCTTCAAATAAGTTTTCAATTTCTTGCTCTCTCTCTCTCACTTCTCCTTCTGGTACCCCTATGATGTGAATGTTGGCATACTCAATGATGACCCAGAGGCCCATTAAACTATCTTTATCTTTTAAATTCCTTTTTCTTTTTGTTGTTCTAGTTGGGTGTTTTCCACTACGTTGTCTTTTAAATTGCTGACTGAGTCCTCTGCTTCATCTAATCTACTGTTGATTCCTCAATGTAGTCTTCATTTCAGTTATTGCATTTTTCATTTCTGACTGGTTATTTTTTCCTATGTTTTCTAGCTCTTTGTTAAAGTTCTCATTGAGTTCATCTACTCTTCCTCTGAGTTAACTGGGCAACATTATAACCATTCTTTTGAATTCTGCACCTGGTACATTGTCTCCATTTTGTTTAGTTCTTTTTCTATAATTTTGTTCCAGGCTTTCATTTGCAAGATGTTTCTTTGTCTTCCCATTTTGGCTGACTCCCTATGTTTGTTTCTATGTATTAGGTAGATCTACTACATCTCCTGGTCTTGGTAGAGTGGCCTTATATAGTAAAGTATTCCGTGGCACAGTCTCTCTGGTCACCTGAGCTGGGTGCTCTAGGTGTGTTCTTTGTGTGGGTTGTGCATAGTTGAGTCTTGATTGCTATTGGGACATCAATGGGAGAAACTGACTCTCTGGCTGATGGGCTGTAATGAATGGCCATGATTACAGTAAAGTTGCTGTTTTTGCAGGGATTGACCTCGTGGAGCATGATTCACTTTAGCAGTGCTCTAGTGCTTGGTGAGTCCACCCTCTGGTTGTGTCCTTTGTGGAGGGGGTTGAGTGGTGCCTTGGTGTGGTCTGAAGTTGGCCACCAGGAGTGTTGGTTCTGGGACCTTTTGGAAGGGACTCTGGTGCAGGCCAAGGTCAGCTGCTGCTTGTGCACAGCCTGGGGCCACCTGGTATGCACTACAAAGTAATCTACAAATGGTTGCCACTTGTGCTAGACTTGGAAGTGCTTGGGAGACGCTAAGGTGTGAACCAAGGCTGGCTGCCACCAGTGCTGGGCTTGGGGCTGCTTAACAAGAGGTATGGGGCATGCTGAGGCCAATCATTACTCTTTGAGATTTTAGGACAGTATCCAGCAGGGATTGAAACAAGCCATTTATATGAAACTGCCACTGGAAGTGTCTTGGGTGAGTCCACAATTTGGGTGAGGAAGGGTCTATAGGAATCACATAGTGCTAGCTAGGTTGATGGAGACTCACACTTGGCTCCTGCCTATGTCTGCAGGCTGAGTGCAGGAGGGCTCAACAAAGGAACAATGGCATCTACCAGCACCTCTGTCTGAGAGAAAGCTGTCCCTCCAGCCCTCTCCTGAAACCAGACAGTTCAGTTTTTTGCAATATGTCCCTGATGCCTTTTGAGCTGCTGCCCTAGCGTGGAGCTCAGAGCAAGTGAGTCTGTCAGAAAGTAAGTCTGGGTGTGGGCTCTTTAAGAGGAATGTCTGGGTCTCCATCAGCTCTCTGTCTCACTCAGCCACAATCCTTGCTGGTTTTCACAGCCAGAAGTTATGGGGATTTCTCTTTCTCTCACTGGAACTCTGGACTGGGGTGCCTGATGTGGGGCTGGCACTCCTTGCTCCTTAAGGGGGACCTCCATAGCTGAAATGTCCCTACAGGTTCTTAACCACCACATGTGGGTGTGAGATCAGCTCGATTGGAGTCTCTGCCCCTCCTACCAGTCTTGATGTGGCTTCTTTATATACCTTTAGTTGTAGGATTTCTGTTTAGATGATCTTTAGGAGGTTCTCAATGATGATTGCTCTGTATGTTTTAGTTGTAATTATTTTTATGTGGTCATGGGTGGAGGGGAGTACCTACTCCATTTTCCTACTCTGCTTTCTTGACTGGAAGTTCTATTTATTATTTCTAATAGTGATTATTTTCTTCCATTAGTCTTACAAAGGATTTGTTCATTTTTATTGGATTATTTTCTGCTTTATATTTTCTTCCTTCCATTTACATTTTGATCTTTCAAGTTGGATTCTTTGTTCATTAAATTTATTCTTTGGTTTTCTAATATAAATTATCATCTTATACATTTTCCTCTAAATATTGATTTAGCTGAATTCCACAGTTTTGTTATGCTGTAGTTTCATTATTGCTCAACTTTATGTATTTTTAACATAATTATGATTTATTTGATTCATAAATTATTTCAACTGTAGTTTAATAATTTTTTAAATTTTTGTTATTGATCTTTAACACAAGAATATATGAGAAATTCTAATATCATGAAGTTTTAAATTTATCTTTTTGTTATTAATCTTTAATTAATTTTAGTAATTTTTGATGTTTGAATTATAGCCTTGTTGATTAATTTTCATAAGTGTTACATATTTGCTGAAGAAAGATTTGTATTTTCTACTTATTGTGCTAACATGCTAGCTATGTGTACTTAACTTAGTTACTTGTATTGTTCAAACTTTGTATATGAATACTGTCTATTTTTCTTGATATATCTATTATTTACTATAAAAATTGTGTTTAAATTTCCTACTATGATATTGATGATAGTGATGATGGTTTGACTTTTTCTTCCCGTCCTTTCTATTCCTGCTTATTATATATTAGATTATGTTATGCTTACACAACTTTGAATTGTTATTTTCTTTGATATTTAAACTTTTAATTATTTAATAAGTATTCTCTGTTAATGCATTATGACTTAAAGTCTATTTTATCTGTTATTAATATGATTATACGTTTGTATTGGGTAGTACTTGGTGGGTATAATTTTCTCATTCTTTTAATATTATTTCTTCTAATACTTATGACTTAGAAATATTT
>NW_024342876.1:0-732 GCF_902729225.1 Pteropus medius | reverse complement strand
TCAACACCCAAGGGCCGTAGGGGGCAGATAATGTGCCAACTAGAGATCACAGCTCATGCAGGCTGCCAGTGTGAGAGCACGGTGTGTTAGAGGAACCACCAGGAGGTCAGTCCAGCCTGAATGTGAAGGCAGCAGCTCATTCATGCAGTCCCTGAATGTTTATTGAGCACCTACTGTGTGCCAGGAGATGCAGCAGTGAACTAAAGAGCTGAGCCTCCTGCCCTTCTTGTGCTTCCGGCTGAGAGTACAGACAGTAAGCAAGTAAACACCCAAATACACGTGCACATAGAGGGTGGGACAGGTGCCTTGAAGACAAGTGCGAGACCCTAGGGAATCGCCAGGGGCCTCTCTGAGAAGGAGACAGGCTGAGTCAGGAGCTGTTCCTGCAGGCAGCCGGGAGCCAGAGAAAGGTTTGGATCAGGCAGGACTGGCCATGTCTCTGACGGAGTGGACCACAGGCTAAGGAGGAGGCTGGAGCTGGAGTAACAGGGGACGGATGGAGAGCAAGTCCTAGTGAGCAGGGGGAGGTGGGAAAGGGTGGAGGAAGGGCCTCGAGGGACAAGCACACCCATTGCCTGCCCACAGGCTGGTCATCGTGGTGCTCATTGGCGTGAGCGTGGCCTGGATCCCTGTCCTGCAGGGCTCCAATAGTGGGCAGCTCTTCATCTACATGCAGTCGGTGACCAGCTCCCTGGCCCCTCCAGTGACTGCAGTCTTCATCCTGGGCATCTT
>NW_024342875.1:0-487 GCF_902729225.1 Pteropus medius | reverse complement strand
TCAAGGAACTTTCCGGAGAAGTGGGTAAGTTCTGTGCCTCAGTCTAGCGATGGTGATACAGGCGTGTACAGCGGTCACGACCCTGAGGACTGTACTCAGACCCACACATCTCATAGTACGTAAATTACTCTCAATGTTTAAATTTAAAAACAAACACCTCCTGGACCGAGAGTAGATCTTGAGTCATGAGTAGATCTTGAGTCTTGAGTAGATCTCAGGCCCAAAGCTACCGAATGGCTGCAGAGCCCTCCGATTGGCCAGAGTCAGCGACAGGAGCCCAGTCAATGTGCCTGGGGAGAAGCAACGGTCAGTGTAGTGAGGCCGCGGGTGTCCCACACTCGGGGTGGGAGACACGCCCCAGGGGCCATCAGCCACCCGCGGCCTCAGTCTGGACCGCTGCGCGTCAGCTCTTGCACTGACAAGGGGAGGAGGCGGCATGACATGGGCACGTGTCCTCACTGCTGACCCCTGCACTGGCCACCTTGCT
>NW_024342874.1:0-421 GCF_902729225.1 Pteropus medius | reverse complement strand
TCCGTCCATGGCGGCCGTCACCCGCTGGAAAGAGTTCATTTCGGAGACACTGCAGACAGCTGTGGGTCTGAATTCGGCCTCCGTGCCTTAGGAGGTTTGCGATCAGCTCTTTGAACCTTTCATTTCTTCATTTTGAATGCGTCCCCGGGGACCATTACTACCATCCCAGGCTGAAATGTGAGGGAGAGGGAGGTGTCTGCTTCCGTCCTCAAGTTTGATTTCCACTGCGGAAAGCGGGAAGGAGCCGAGGCCTGAGGAAGGAGCCCCGGGGCCTCCGGGTTGAAAAGAGATCATGCTGAATTGTGGCTCTGGAACGCCCGGTGTCCACACTGCGGGGAGGTGGAGGTGCTAGCAGCGGCCTGTCTTCTGTGGTAAACCAGGGGTCCACGCAGGTTTCCTTCGAAAATCCACCATATACATA
>NW_024342873.1:0-407 GCF_902729225.1 Pteropus medius | reverse complement strand
AAAAAAAAAACAATGACCCACCAAAATTAAGAAGACAGTGGCAGGTGATAATCAAGTATGACAGTGTTACTATCAGATAAAGCAGAGTTCAGTGAACGTGGTTCGCGGTAACTTTTCGCACGCGGGTGGATGTGAGGCAGATGCTAGTAGCGGCGGATGGAGACGTTGGTCCAAGCAGAGCAGCGGTGGACAACTTCTGTTCAAACAGAAGGAGCTTCCTTTGTGTTAAATAAGAGATCGGTTATCATTGTGCACCAGGAGCATCATCAGTGACTCGGGTGCCCTCGGTTTCGATGGGCTGGTGGGGACAAAACCACATGCCCCATGTAGAGGAATGAAGGGGGAGGGCCGGGGACCCTAACATGTCTGTGTGCTGGTTTTTGAGTGTTCCAGTCTGTAGTTATTTT
>NW_024342872.1:0-9683 GCF_902729225.1 Pteropus medius | reverse complement strand
AATGCAAAGGATACTTCGTATCGGCAGTTGACGGACGTCTTCGTTGAGATGTTGGGGAGTCGAGGCTCTCTATCATTGCCCAGCACCACTAGAGAATACCATAACTCATATCGCTAGCCAGGAAAAGAGGAAAATTCAAAAATCGAGGTACAGTTTCCACAGAATGTGTATCATTTTCGCAACATCGCGAGGTTAAAAGTCGTTAAGTTGAACCATCTTACGTTGGGGAGCCTTCTGTACCATAAAACGAAAAAAAGATGTCGGTTGGCAATTTTGCCTCTGAGTTTGGGATCAATTTAGCATCCGCTAAAACCCACCACCTGGTAACCCCTCATTACCTATTCGGTACTGGGGCTCAAATTCCCGTTACGCCTGTACTTTGGGGATGCTGCTAACTATAAACAAACTACTCCTTATAATCTGGGTGCAGTTACCAAACATAAAATAGAGAGTACATTAGTATGATTAGCCACAAGTCCTGAAGTTGTTCATCCCTCTCCGGCGATTCTTGACTTAATGGGAAGAACTTTGTTATCAAGCGACTGAAAAGTAAAGGGAGATTTTACAGGGTATCGGCACGATCGTGCATGATGGAACTTACACAAAACTTTCTAAACAGCATGAAACTCAAGGATCTGCACAACTGATTGAATTTCAGGCAGTTGTCTCAGCCCTGCATTACCTTGCCAACAAGTCCTCGAATCTGAAAATTGTGAGAGATCCTTTGACCATTGCCAAAGAACTGGCCATCTGATACAACCAATGGCAGCTTCGAAAAGTCCACATCCAAGGATGCTTTCAACAAGGTAACGTTCTCTGGAAATTTTTGGCCTCCTAGACGCCAAAAACATAAATCAGGTATGCAAGGCTGGTTCAACATTTGAAGATTGATTAATGCGATCAATCACATCAAGGATAAATGGTGGAAATAGAAAACCCGATCCCAGACTGGAGAGGCCCAGGAAGAGCATTGGCTCGGTTAGTGGAGACACTTGGGATTTCATCGGATTTCTAGGAGAAATGACAGCAGAAAAAGGGGCCACCACTAAGCCCTGCAAGTTCTGCTCTTTCCTGCTGCAACAGGTGGGAGAGGCTCAGAGGGCATTGCCGGGGGACAATCGTCAGCTAAGCACACCCTAGCGCTGCGATGACATCTATGTTGATGCCGTCTGTGTCATTTGTTTCTTCCAGAAAACCGAATGCCTTGAGACAATGCTTGGGAACACCCTCTGGACTGTTGGTCCACAGAGCCAACACTTTCATTGCCGCTGGAAACAGGGCTCTGTTCCACACAACACGTGGACCTGACACATACTCTGGAAGCTGTGCCAGGATGCAAAGACACAATTTTGAAAGGGGAAGACTCATCCTCCAGACATAACAGCCCACCATGCAGCCCCAAGGTGACCCAGATTAACAGAATGTGGTATGCAGAGTGTGCTCTCCTCTCAGTTACCTGCATGTGTTTCCTGCACACCCTGATTTTTTCTCCAGCATTTAGGTTTTACAACTTGGAAGCCTATGGAAGAGTTGAGGTAATACTACAAAGAACACCTATATACCCTTTGCCTACACTGAGCAATTGTTTCAACTTTCCTATTTTTGATCCCATCACACAAACTAATTCTCTTTCTCTTTCTCTCTCTCGCTCTCTCTCTATTTCTGTCTCTCTCCCTTCCTCGCCCCTCCCCCCTCCCTCCCTCCCTCACTCTCTCGGACTCTCTCTCTCTTTCGGGTGTACTTACACAGGCATACATTATTACAGTTACATTTCTGTCATTCGAAAAATCCCCCAATGATCCTAATATTGATACGGGACATCACGTTTAAAGTTCTGCAACTTACAGCGGGAAATGATACGGGATATCTCTTGCAGAGTTCCTAGTTTATGGTTTTCTTTTTTGTTTAGTAAATCTGATTAAGTTTTCTTCCCTCCTTTCTGTGGGACAAAGGCCCTATCCCCCAAATCCACATAATGACCCTGATACTGTTCACTCATCTCCTCTGGCTTTAGATAAGGATCCTCGGACCACCATGAGGGAATGGCCCTAGTCAAAGCAGGGTCTTTAGGGTCTGAGAACGGAGAGGAATTCAGCCCAAAATTTTTTTATTCTTTCAGAAATATATCAACCCAGCCTATTCTCCTTTCCACATTTCTTTGATAAAACAGTAGTAGAAAGTCATTCCTAGATGATTTAGATAACAACATTGTATCTTCTTTTCCTTCTCAAGTGACTGGGGCAGCACTTCAGCAGAAACCCAAGATAGCCGGCATGAATGAGGCAAAAAGGGATACAGCTGCGTGAAACCTCAATAGACAGGGACGATGACCCTTCTCAGCAGGAAGCAGATACAGAAGAACAAACCGCCCATTCTTCAACATCGCTACTAAGAAGAATCGGGTTCATGGCTCTTAGAATAGAGTTAAGCAGGAAAGATAGAACGGGGCTTTAAGGTCTGCCTGCAAAGACGCCGAGGTCGTCCTTTTGGAAGAAGGGTCTGCCCATGCCCGCCCACAATTAAGCAAGCGAGGAGGCATATTGGGGCTAAAGGTAACGCATAGCAGTAAACAAGAAGGCAGAAAATTGGGTAGGGCTTTTAGCCAGTCAATCGCACCGTGCAATGAAGACCTCAGCGACCTTCAACTCACCTGAACACCATTATACCATGATCATAAGGCGACGCGTATGCCAGAAGTTCATTTAGTCCATTATAACAGGCTGAATTCTGGGAAGGAACATGCGCTGAAATCAAATGACGAATCACGGAGTCCTGCGAGTCTTAATTGTCAATCAAGAATGCTCAGTGCTCTCAAAAAGTGCCCACCTAGAGCAAATAGGGAACAAAATCCCGAAAGTTTGGTCACCAGGTCTTTTGAGCCACGCCTCTTGCTCAGGTCCGCTTCCATGTCTGCAAGAGTACTTTCCATTCTAACGAAAATTGTCTTCTCTACAGTATTTCGTTATCTCGCCCTATCCATTGTTCCAGACATCAAGAATGGGATGACGTGCCGGGAGAGGATCCCGCTCTCCGGTAACAGTGTCATCCTTTGTACCTCTTTCCTAATCAACGATTATAAAATACACTTAGTGTCATGGTCTTCATAATCTAATATCATCTAGAAGGCATCCAAACTTGGGTGCTTTTTCTCCTTACACAATAGCGATGTTTGTGAAAAGTTTATTCCAATTTTAATTTGTCTTCCATTCCTTGATTATGACATTGGAGTTAAAGATGAAAGAGTCTCACGATTTCTCCATGGTAATCAACGGATGCTGTCCTCCTTATAATCACCAAGTAATCGGAGCGTGTGTCAATGTCATTGTTTTCTACGATCGTATCCCCAATGATTTTGCATCCAAAGAAACCTTTTTCTCAATAAATTATTATCAAGCAGGCTAAAAATGTGGATAATTTTAACGGGAATTTTCTTGTCCATCTGTTAGTTGGCCTGATTTCCTCATAATGGTTTACATTTTCTGCACTTGCGATGAATCCTTCAGCTTAGATATGTTATAGGTTGGGGGGTTGTTTGTGGGTTTCTTTAGATTTTAAGCCTTTTATGTGTTTATCGGCCCTCTTGGGACAAGGTGAGGGCTTGTTGGTGTGACATCGGAACGTCCTCTATCCACGATTGTTCGACGACACAGACGTGCCCGGAAGAGAGCTCAAGCGCGAAAGCCTTGGAAGGATGATGTGACCCACTTAATCCAGTCAACACAGGGGCGTCTTTCTCCTGGCTCCTCCCCAACACACACAATTGCTTCCAGTAGTAATCACAAGAGATTGCTCTGAGGGCATCGTCTGACTTGAAATGCCAAGATCATTCTTTTTCTCCTTTTGTCATGAACATGGGTCTTTTTCCTGATCTATTCTTTTCCATTGACAGAGTGTCAATCCCTGTTTTAGTTGTTAAATCGATAGCGTGGATGTTCATATATCGTAGGGAAAGACCGCTATCATGGTTATTCCCAAACGTGTTCTCTTCCGTGTACTGAATAATCTGCTCACTCATTGCAAACTTCTGTTGGCCTTCATGACTATGTTTACACTGAATACATAGACTTATTTGTTATTTCATACCTCATTCTTACAGGAGTATATAACGTCTTCTTTTGCGTGTTGAAGTTGTATCTATTCTTTTCGCAAATTATCTCATGACTGACTTGCTTCTTCTATAGAGACGTGCACTTAAGGCAGCGGTCCGATTGCCACATGTAAGTAAGTTATATTGCATCAGAAATATGAAATGAAATTGGACAGGTTCACTCTACAGGACACCAAGCCATGTGCTTCCATTAGTCCCTACCCATTCTGTAAAACTCCATGCCGTATCTCTGGGCAATACCAACAGGCATCACATTTGAATGATAACAATATCGTTGTTCTGTACCAGACACTTTCAAGGTCATGTGGCTTGAGGATTCTTACTACCGACAGTTCTGTTTTCTACAAGCAAATAGCCCCTATCCGGGAATTGGCCTTTTCCAGAAGTAGCAGTTTAAGTGCCATGGCCCAGGTTTTATCTAGAGATGGAGAAAGAGAAATAAAACCCCACCTGATACCGAGTTCCCTTGCGAATCTCTCTGAGTGATCAGATCTGAAATCCAGCATCGCTGACTGCTGCCCTGTTAACCTGTTGAAGCACAAGAACACCGTTAGGACATTTTGGTAACTGCTCCCACGGGAGAAGTTTTCAGTGCGGAGATTTTGCTAAAGCCTATGAAGAGTGCTGAGGCCAAGAGAGCTGAATGTCCAGGGAACAGAGAAGCAGAGCAGCAGACGGTCCCCAGACATAGGTAATATTTACTTTCTCTCCAGCAGCATCTCCCTTAGTATTCTCAGGCCTGATGACGAAGTAACCCAAGTGCATGTTGCCAGGCCTTGGATCATATCAACAGATGTGATGACTCGGCTCTGAAGGTCATTGTGAGGCGCGATGACACGTCTAGCTGCCTAACCAATCAGGTCCTGGGACTCAGGCAAATAGTGGGAGGGGGAGGGAGGGAACTGCTGCTCTCTCTACTTGCGTTCCCTTTTAGATCATTTGCCGATCCTGCAGGAACCGAAGCTGCTCAGTTGTCTGAGATAGAAAACATGCACATACACCAAGACAATGTGGCATTCATTTTCTTCTGCCATCAACAAACCGATTGAGCTGAGCAACTCCAACCCTGATGTGTAATGTCAGGTTTAAGACTGTCATTTGTCCAAATTAGTAAAAATACAACGCATACAGAAGCCATTAGGGACAAGGGCACAAGGGACCGGTGATCCGATTTCCCATCACGTTCCTGTGGGATTTCGGGCAAATGCCATCAACTCTGATCCTCTTTACAAAGCAGGGAACACAACAGCAACTCCATTCTTAGGGGTTTCTGAAGATCAGATGAGACAAGACAGTTTTCCCCACTCATGTGTGGCTTGGCTCACAGCGTTATGTTACATTTGGTGGACTGTAGTCTGAAACATCAAGAATGGGATGACGTGCCGGGAGAGGATCCCGCTCTCCGGTAACAGTGTCATCCTTTGTACCTTGTTCCTAATCAACGATTATAAAATACACTTAATGTCATGGTCTTCATAATCTAATATCATCTAGAAGGCATCCAAACTTGGGTGTTTTTTCTCCTTACACAATAGCGATGTTTGTGAAAAGTTTATTCCAATTTTAATATGTCTTCCATTCCTTGATTATGACATTGGAGTTAAAGATAAAAGAGTCTCACGTTTTCTCCATGGTTATCAACGGATGATATCCTCTTTATAATCACCAAGTAATCGGAGCGCGTGTCAATGTCATTGTTTTCTACGATCGTTTACCCAATGATTTTGCATCCAAAGAAACCTTTTTCCTCAATAAATTATTATCAAGCATGCTAAAAATATGTATAAATTTAACGGGAATTTTCTTGTCCATCTGTTAGTTGGCATGATTTCCTCATAATGGTTTACATTTTCTGCACTTGCCATGAATCCGTCAGCTTAGATATATTATAGGTTGGGGGGATGTTTGTGGGTTTGTTTAGATTTTAAGCCTTTTATGTGTTTATAGGCCCCCTTGGGGCTTGGTGAGTGCTTGATGGGAATGACATCGGAACGTCCTCTATCCACGATTCTTCGACGACACAGACGTGCCCGGAAGAGAGATCAAGCGCGAAAGCCTGAGAAGGATGATGTGACCCACTTAATCCAGTCGACACAGGGGCGTCTTTCTCCTGGCTCCTCCCCAACACACACAATTGCTTCCAGTAGTAATCAGAAGAGATTGCTCTGAGGGCATCGTCTGACTTGAAATGCCAATATTATTCTTTTTTTCCTTTCGTCATGAACATGGGTCTGTTTCCTGATCTATTCTTTTCCATTGACAGAGTGTCAATCCCTGTTTTAGTTGTTAAATCGATAGCCTAGATGTTCATATATCGTAGGGAAAGACCACTCTCATGGTTATTCCCAAACGTGTTCTCTTCCGTGTACTGAATAATCTGCACACTCATGGCAAACTTCTGTTGGCGTTCATGACTATGTTTGCACTGAATGCATAGACTTATTTGTTATTTCATAGCTCATTCTTACAGGAGTATATAACGTCTTCTTTTGCATGTTGAAGTTGTATCTATTCTTTTCGCGAATTATGTCATGACTGACTTGCTTCTTCTATAGAGACGTGCACTTAAGGCAGCGGTGCGATTGCCACATGTAAGTAAGTTATATTGCATCAGAAATATGAAATGAAATTCGACAGGTTCACTCTACAGGACACCAAGCCATGTGCTTCCATTAGTCCCTATCCATTCTGTAAAATTCCATGCCGTATCTCTGGGCAATACAAACAGGCGTCGCATTTCAATGATAACAATATCGTTGTTCTGGCATGATTTCCTCATAATGGTTTACATTTCTGCACTTGCCATGACTCCTTCAGCTGAGATATGTTATAGGTTGGTGGGGTGTTTGTGGGTTTGTTTAGATTTTAAGCCTTTTATGTGTTTATCAGCCCTCTTGGGGCTAGGCGAGGGCTTGTTGGGCATGACATCGGAACATCCTCTATCCACGATTGGTCGAAGACACAGACGTGCCCGGAAGAGAGCTCAAGTGCGAAAGCCTGAGAAGGATGATGTGACCCACTTAATCCAGTCGACACAGGGGCGTCTTTCTCCTGCCTCCTCCCCAACACACTCAATTGCTTCCAGTAGTAATCACAGGAGATTGCTCTGAGGGCATCGTCTGACTTGAAATGCCAAGATTATTTTATTTTTCCTTTTGTCATGAACATGGGTCTGTTTCCTGATCTATTCTTTTCCATTGACAGAGTGTCAATCCCTGTTTTAGTTGTTAAATCGATAGCCTAGATGTTCATATATCGTAGGGAAAGAACGCTATCATGGTTATTCCCTAACGTGTTCTCTTCCGTGTACTGAATAATCTGCACACTCATGGCAAACTTCTGTTGGCGTTCATGACTATGTTTTCACTGAATGCATAGACTTATTTGTTATTTCATACCTCATTCTTACAGGAGTATATAACGTCTTCTTTTGCGTGTTGAAGTTGTATCTAATCTTTTCGCAAATTATCTCATGACTGACTTGCTTCTCCTATAGAGACGTGCACTTACGCCAGCAGTCCGATTGCCCCATGTAAGTAAGTTATATTGCATCATAAATATGAAATGAAATTCGACAGGTTCACTCTACAGGACACCAGGCCATGAGATTCCATTAGTCCCTATCCATTCTGTAAAACTCCATGCCGTATCTCTGGGCAATACCAACAGGGGTCAAATTTGAATGATAACAATATCATTGTTCTGTATCAGAGACTTTCCAGGTCATGTGGCTTGAGGATTGTTACTACCCACAGTCCTGTTTTCTACAAGCAAATAGCCCATATCAGGGATTTGGCCTTTTCCAGAAGTAGCAGTTTATGTGCCATGGACCAGGTTTTATCTAGAGATGGAGAAAGAGAAATAAAACCCCACCTGAGACCGAGTTCCCTTGCGAATCTCTCTGAGTGATGAGATCTGAAAGCCAGCATCGCTGACCACTGCCCAGTTAACCTGTTGAAACACAAGAACACCGTTAGGACATTTTGGTAACTGCTCCCACGGGAGAAGTTTTCAGTGCGGAGATTTTGCTAAAGCCTATGAAGAGTGCTGAGGCCAAGAGGGTTGAATGTCCAGGGAACAGAGAAGCAGACCAGTAGACGGTCCCCAGACATAGGTAATATCTTCTTTCTCTCCAGCAGCATCTCCCTTACTATTCTCAGGCCTGATGACGAAGTAACCCAAGTGCTTGTTGCCAGGCCTTGGCTCATATCAACAGTTGTGATGACTCGTCTCTGAAGGTCATTGTGAGGCGTGATGACACTTCTAGCTGCCTAACCAATCAGGCCTTGGGACTCTGTCAGGAGCCTTAAGCCTACACTCAAAGATAAGAATCACATCCTGAATAAACTCTACTATCTGTGACCATTTGGACAGCCAGGGCACTGGGAAGTGCCGGCCTTATCTCGTGTCTTTGATCAACATTCCGCTGCCTGCAGAGCGGGAGCCTGCAACTTCTGACACAGCCCGTCTGTTTCTGACCAGCCAGGTAGAAATCATCTCCTCTGGCGGTCGCCAATAAGCTTGTAACGAAATACTCTCTGATCAGTCCCGCCCCTGCCCTCTCCACCTGAGTGTATAAATATAACCACTTGAAAATAAAATTTTGAGGCTTGATCAGAACACTGTCTTGCCTCCACTCTTTTCTCCCGCCCATGTTTTCTTCAAGGTGCGGTCCTCCTCGTGTTCTACGCAATAACTAGGTCCTCCAGGTCGGGACAAGTGGCGCCCAACGTGGGGCTCGAGGCACGGACCTTCACCGGACAGCGCAACAAGTAAAAGGCGTACGCAACTAGGAGTGCCTTCCCGGCGACTGCGACCCCCAGACGTCGGAACGGCGGGTAAGTCATTGCTGTCCCATTCTTAACATGGGCCATTCAATCTCCAGAGAGGAGACCTTTATCAAAGAGATAAAGAAGTCGTTAAGGGAGAGAGGAGTTAGGGTTAAGAAAAAGGATTTGGTTAGTTTTTTTCTGTTTTGTTGATGAAAAATATCCGTGGTTCATTCTTAGCGGCCTAGATATTCATCCCTTGAGTTGGCAAAAAGTAGGAGAAGATTTAAATGGATTACTAGAAAAAGAGGGACCAAATGCTGTCCCCGTTAGTTGTGTCAGTTATTGGGGACTCATTCGAGATATCATTGAAGGGGCCGAAACTGATAGTAATAAGAGACAGCTGCTATCGGTAGCCACTGAAACGCTCAAACAGCTCTCTCGCCCCCCATCCGTTAAAGGTGGAGCTACCTCTTCCCCCTGTCCTTCTGTAGTCATGGACGTAGAGCCCTCGCCTCCGTTCGGAGACTCTCTTCCCCAAATATACCCCATAATACCAAAACCCGGCCCTGAACCCCTTGATCCCGGAGATGCAGCTGTTCTGGAGGACGAGGCCGCCAAATATCATGAGCCTGTTTGGCCTTCATCTCATACCCTTTTTGCTGCAGGGAAGCCTGCCACGTGACCCCCTTCATATCCCTGAGGCGGTTCTTGACCCCTTTTTGGAGACAAAGAAACAACTGCAACAACAAATTCAAAGCCTCAAAGGCGTCTTTACTTTACAGAGTGAATTGGCTAATTTACAA
>NW_024342871.1:0-688 GCF_902729225.1 Pteropus medius | reverse complement strand
TTTCTTTATTTAAAATATATTAAATAATCTGTACAAAGCAGGACTGTGTAATCTAGATTCTAAATTAAGTTGAATGTTGATAATCAGAAAATAATGTTATGTAATAATTATCTTCATGACTTTTATCACTCTTTGGTTTTCTTTTTCCATTTTCATAGAAATAAGTGCTCACATATGAGGACTGTCCTTTAAAATCATTTCTATATAATGGCTTTAGTGTACTTCGAATTTTATTATATGTGGTTTAGTTAAATGTACATAATTATAGAGCATCATTGACTACAAAGATGGCATTAGTGTGCAGAGAATCTGTTTATGATTAAACAATAATAAAATTTAAGAAATACTTGCAATTTGTTATGTCATTGAGGGTTATTTTTATCAATCATCATTAATATTTGTAAAATATCTGGTGTTTGGGACTGTTCTTTGCTTTCTTTGGACTCTATTTTGTAATGGAATGATGAAACTACTTCATTGTTTTACTTTTTCCAAGCTTTATTGAAGTATGATTGATAAACAAAAATTATATATATATATATATGGTAAAACGTGAAGTTATTTTATTGTAAAATGTGGTGATTTAATACATATATTCACTGTGAGAAGATTACCACAATCAAGTTAATCAATACATTTATCATTTTATATAGTTACTGCATGTGTGTGTGTGTGTGTGTCTGTGTGT
>NW_024342870.1:0-384 GCF_902729225.1 Pteropus medius | reverse complement strand
GTGGGAAGAGGTGCACTGTATGTTAAATGCTTGTGGACCACTGTGTGAGTAGGGGGACACCTCCTAAAAGCCAGCTGGTATAATACACTTGTTTGAAGAACTGTGTATAGTGCACTGTAGCAAAGAAGAGAAATGAATTGCTGCTGTAGTGGGCTGGCTTCCGCTGTGGGCAGGTCAGCTGGCCGCCGACTCCAAATAGAGGCTGAAGCTTGAGCTAGAAAGGTGGAAAAAGAGCTGAGTTTAGAGAATTATGTGCAGTTGTCCACGTCTCTGCTACTTCAAGGTGGAAAGAGGATAGAGGAGGTGGGAGAGCAGGATAATAAGTTGGAGAACTTAGCATGCCGTTTTGCAAAGCTAGGAGGGCATAGACTGCCACAAATGGAG
>NW_024342869.1:0-414 GCF_902729225.1 Pteropus medius | reverse complement strand
CAGTCACATACATAGATTTGTGCCATAATCATTTGCTTCGATCTGTTTTTGCTTGGAAAAGAAATGGCAGCCATTTCACGTGTTCCTTGATAGATCTGGGTTTTATGTTTAAATCACACATAACTATTTCCTCCTTTATAGATCTGGGTTTTATGTTTAAATCACATATAATTATTTCCTCTTAGGTATTTAATTGTCAATCAAAGTATTCTGGCACCAGATACACAGTAAAGCTTTAGTTATAGTTTTGTGAGCCAAATAGATAGCCACCTTACTGCCTGATTTCTCTGTAATTTCTAAGAGAGGAAAGGGCACAATATGCCTGACAAATGATATTATCAGAAACTACGAGTGAGAGTATGAGAGTATGGCATCTCTTACGTGCTCTAGCAGTTGGGTAGGGCCAAGGTGCAA
>NW_024342868.1:0-1206 GCF_902729225.1 Pteropus medius | reverse complement strand
CTCAAGTGGTCATCACGGTCATTGAGGGCAGACGGAGGGAGAGTCGGGGGGAGTGTGGGGGCTGCTGAGCATATGTGCGGAAGGCCTGGTGACGTGGGTGACCCCGAGCCTCAGTGGGAGGAGCCCTGTGACTGGTGCCCATGTGGGGTATGCAGTGCAGAGCAGCTTGGCCTTGCGGGGTGCGGGGTGACAGGCAGTAAGCGACGCAGGGCGTCAGGAGAGATCAGTCCAGCGTGAGCGGGGTCCTCGACGCCAGGCAGGGCGGGCACAGTCTTTAAAGGGTGGTCGGGGCAGAACTTCCCGAAGTGCCTTTGAGCAGAGACACTCGTTGGAGGGCGGGAGGCGGGCGACATGCTTGCCCACAGGAGCGCTCGGCCGTCCACTGCCCCACGTCCCCGGAGAATGTGGACACTCGGGTTCCTTCGGGGACGGAGTTTGGTCGGGCGGCTGCAAAGCAGGACCGAGGGGCAGGGATTGCAGGCCGTTTACAAGAACGCTCCGCCCCTGCGGCCCTTCGGGAGGAACGAGGAACGCTGACGGCGGGGAGGCCATCCGGGTCGGGGCGGGAGAGGCCGGGGGCCGGGGCACGAGGTCGGACACGTTCAGCTCTCTGTCTCCCCACAGCCACAGGCGCCCTGCACAAGGCCGTGGTGAGTGGGGACAGCAGAGCACATCTGGTGGAGGAGGTCCAGCTGTTTCCCAGGCCCGAACCTGTTCTCAACCTGCAGCTGGCCCCCTCCCAGGTGCGGAGGGGCCTCCGGGGGCGGTGGGCCTGGGCTGCTGGGTCCTGGGCAGGCACGCGGGAGCACCGGACACTCTGTCTCTCTTCCAGGGCGCAGTGTTTGCGGGCTTCTCAGGAGGCGTCGTGAGGGTTCCCCGAGCCAACTGTAGTGTCTATGAGAGCTGCATGGACTGCGTCCTTGCCCGGGACCCCCACTGTGCCTGGGACCCCGAGTCCCGAATCTGCCGCCTGCTGCGCATCCCCGTCCCGTGAGTGCCCGTCCTGGACGGTACCAGGACCCCTTCTGCCCAGCGGCGCCCCTGTCCTTCCTCCCTCCGGGGCCCCAGACGCATTCCCTCCAAGACCCCCCTTCAGGATGGGCTGCACCCACAGTTCTGAAGCTGCTTCAGCGTCCGGGTCCTTTCTCTATGTCCTGCCTCGTGCCCCGCCCCCTCGTCCCCACAGCTCCCTCGTGCCACCTTGTG
>NW_024342867.1:0-325 GCF_902729225.1 Pteropus medius | reverse complement strand
GCGGCCTGCCTTCTCTGGTAGACCAGGGGTCCACACAGGTTTCCTTCGAAAATCCACCATATACAGATATATGCATATAGATGAACATATATATGCATATATCTGTATATGGTAGATCTGGCAAAAAGCTCTCTAGTGACGTTTATTTTGAGCCGGAACTGCAGACTTCCGAGATACGGCTCACTTGCGGCAAATTCACGGCCCTCCCGGCGCCTCGGGGCTTTGAGGGCGATGCTCGGTCGTCTGCGGGGACGGGGGTACAGAAGTTGCGGAAGCACTCACTGACACTTTGAGCCCCTAGAGGTACAAACGACGTCTCATTGCT
>NW_024342866.1:0-330 GCF_902729225.1 Pteropus medius | reverse complement strand
AAAAATTCCAGAAAATCGATTTCTAAACAACATAGGATAACAACTATTTACTTAGCATTTATAGTGTATTAGGTATTACAAGTAATCTGGAGATGATTTACACTATACAAGAGGGTGTGCGTAGGGTGTGCGTAGGTTACATGCAAATACTATGTCATTTTATTGAGCATCCGCAGATTTTGGTATCTGAAGGGGATCCTAAAACCAGTCCCCCTGCAGATACTGAGGGACGACTGTACTTGGGAAGTGCAAGTAGGTGATGCATATTGTGAAGCACAGGTGTGTGTCTTTAGAGAGTGAGGTGGGAGAGAAGTATCTAGAGATGGGAAA
>NW_024342865.1:0-780 GCF_902729225.1 Pteropus medius | reverse complement strand
ACCTTAACCTTAACTCTAACTAGACCTAACCCTATCACTAACCCAAAACTTATACTAACCCTAATTCTAACACTAATACTGATCCTAACTGTAAACTCTTACTCTCACCCTAATTTTAAACATAACTGTAACTCTAACCCAAACCATAACACTAAACCTAAACCTAACCATAAACCCGAACCCTAACCCTATTCCTAACCATAACCTTAACACTACACTAAATCTAAAACAAACCCTAATCCTAACTCTAAACTAATCCTAACCCTAATCATAACCCTAATACTAATTCTAACTCTAACCTCTTAACCTAACACTACCCTAAACATAAATGTAACCCTAACACAAACCATAACGCCACCCCAATTCTAACACTAACCCTAAACATAACCCTAAGCCTAACACCAAAACTAACCCCAACACCTAAAACTATCTGTAAAACTAACCCTAAATTTAACACTAACAATAACCCTAACCTTAACCTCTGACTCTAACCTAACCCTAATCCTAAACCTAACCCTAAAACTAACCTCTTCCGCTAACCCTATCTCTGACAGTAATCCTGTACCTAAAACTAGAGCATAACCGTAACCATAACCCTAGCACTGACTCTAAACTAAACTTAAGCAAAATCTAATCCTAACCCTAATTCTAACTGTAACTCTAAAAATAATTTTAAAACTAAATTTTAAATTAACAATAACCATAACCCTTACCCTCTACACTAACAGTAACCCTAAATCTACCCTAACCTTAACCAAACCCTAACCCTAACCCTAAATG
>NW_024342864.1:0-407 GCF_902729225.1 Pteropus medius | reverse complement strand
CCTGCAAGAGCATACAGAGACGAATGAGACGGAGTTTGTACCTCTAGGAGCTCAAAGTGTCAGTGAGTGCTCCTCCAACTTCGGTACCCCAGTCCCCGCAGAAGACCGAGCATCGCCCACAGAGCCCCAAGGCCCCGCGAGGGCTGTGCATTTGCCGCAAGTGAGACTTTCCTCGGAAGTCTGCCATTCTGGCTCAAAATGGACGTCACCAGAGAGCTTTTTGCCAAAGCTACCATATACATATATATGCATGTATATGTTCATCAATATGCATATATATGTATACGGTGGATTTTCGAAGGAAACCTGCGTGGACCCCTGGTCTACCACAGAAGACAGGCCGCTCCTAGCACCTCCACCTCCCCGTAGTGTGGACACCGGGCGTTCCAGAGCCACAATTCAGCATG
>NW_024342863.1:0-4770 GCF_902729225.1 Pteropus medius | reverse complement strand
CAGAATCGCAGAGACCCCGGGAGAAAAGGCTCACTATGTGGCCAATGCACAGCGCCTCCCGGGGCCTTGGGCTCTGTGGGCGATGCTCGGTCATCTGCTTGTACTGGGGTACCGAAGTTGGAGGAGCATTCACTGACACTTTGAGCTCCTAGAGGTACAAACTACGTCTCATTCGTCTCTGTATCCTCTTGCAGGGTTCAGGCCACCCACAGACAGCGTACCCAGGGATGCTTTGGCCCCTCCGTCCATGGCGGCCGTCACCCGGTGGGAAGACTTCAGTTGGGAGGCACTGCAGACAGCTGTGGGTCTGAATTCGGCTTCCGTGCCTTAGGAGCTTTGCGATCAGCTCTCTGAGCCTTTCATTCTTCATTTTGAATGCGTCCACGGGGACCATCACGACCATCCCAGGCAGAAAGGTGAGGCGAGGGAGGTGTCTGCTTCCGTCCTGAAGTCTGATTTCCACTGCGGAAAGCGGGAAGGAGCCGAGGCCTTAGGAAGGAGCCCCGGGGCCTCTGGGATGAAAAGAGATCATGCTGAATTGTGGCTCTGGAACGCCCGGTGTCCACACTGCGGGAGGTGGAGGTGCTAGGAGCGGCATGTCTTCTGTGGTAGACCAGGGGTCCACGCAGGTTTCCTTCGAAAATCCACCATATACATATATATGCATATAGATGAACATATATATGCATATATATGTATATGGTAGCTTTGGCAAAAAAGCTCTCTGGTGACGTCCATTTCGAGCCAGAATCGCAGACTTCCGAGAAAAGGCTCACTTGCGGCAAATGCACAGCCCTCCCGGGGCCTTGGGGCTCTGTGGGCGATGCTCGGTCATCTGCGGGTACTGGGGTAGCGAAGTTGAGGAGCACTCAGTGACACTTTGAGCTCCTAGAGGTACAAAGTACGTCTCATTCGTCTCTGTATCCTCTTGCAGGGTTCACGGCCACCCACAGACAGCTGAGCCAGGATGTTGGCCCCCCTCCGGTCCATGGGGGCCGGGCCACCCGCTGGAAAGAGGTCAGCTGGGAGACACCGCAGACAGCTGTGGGTCTGAATTCGGCCTCCGTGCCTTAGGAGCTTTGCGATCAGCTCTCTGAGCCTTTCATTTCTTCATTTTGAATGCGTCCACAGGGACCATCACGACCATCCCAGGCAGAAAGGTGAGGGCGAGGGAGGTGTCTGCTTCCGTCCTGAAGTCTGATTTCCACTGCGGAAAGCGGGAAGGAGCCGAGGCCTTAGGAAGGAGCCCGGGGGCCTCTGGGATGAAAAGAGATCATGCTGAATTGTGGCTCTGGAACGCCCGGTGCCCACACTGCGGGGAGGTGGAGGTGCTAGGAGCGGCCTGTCTGATCTCAAATGTCTAAGGAAAACACAGCCTTTTGTTATAAAAATCACCATATATATAAATATATATATATAGAAAGAGAGAGAGAAATCCATAGATACATAGATAGATAGATAGATAGATAGGTAGATAGATAGTTAGATAGATAGATGGATAGATAGATATAGAGATATCTATAGATACAGATAAAGATATAGATATATCTAGGGGAGCTCTGGCAAAAAGCACTCTACAGACGTGCATTTTGAGCCAGAATCGCAGACTTCCGAGAAAAGGCTCACTTGCGGCAAATGCACAGCCCTCCCGGGGCCTTGGGGCTCTGTGGGCGATGCTCGGTCATCTGCGGGTACTGGGGTACCGAAGTTGGAGGAGCACTCACTGACACTTGAGCTCCTAGAGGTACAAACTACGTCTCATTCGTCTCTGTATGCTCTTGCAGGGTTCAGGGCCACCCACAGACAGCGTACCCAGGGATGCTTTGGCCCCTCCGTCCATGGGGGCCGTCACCCGGTGGGAAGACTTCAGTTGGGAGGCATTGCAGACAGCTGTGGGTCTGAATTCGGCCTCCGTGCCTTAGGAGCTTTGCGATCAGCTCTCTGAGCCTTTCATTCTTCATTTTGAATGCGTCCACGGGGACCATCATGACCATCCCAGGCAGAAAGGTGAGGGCGAGGGAGGTGTCTGCTTCCGTCCTGAAGTCTGATTTCCACTGCGGAAAGCGGGAAGGAGCCGAGGCCTTAGGAAGGAGCCCCGGGGGCTCTGGGATGAAAAGAGATCATGCTGAATTGTGGCTCTGGAACGCCCGGTGTCCACACTGCGGGGAGGTGGAGGTGCGAGGAGCGGCCTGTCTTCTGTGGTAGAGCAGGGGTCCAGGCAGGTTTCCTTCGAAAATCCACCATATACATATATATGCATAGATGAACATATATATGCATATATATGTATATGGTAGCTTTGGCAAAAAGCTCTCTGGTGACGTCCATTTTGAGCCAGAATCGCAGACTTCCGAGAAAAGGCTCACTTGCGGCAAATGCACAGCCCTCCCGGGGCCTTGGGGCTCTGTGGGCGATGCTCGGTCATCTGCGGGTACTGGGGTAGCGAAGTTGGAGGAGCACTCACTGACACTTTGAGCTCCTAGAGGTACAAACCACGTCTCATTCGTCTCTGTATCCTCTTGCAGGGTTCACGGCCACCCACAGACAGCGTAGCCAGGGATGCTTTGGCCTCTCCGTCCATGGGGGCCGTCACCCGCTGGAAAGAGGTCAGCTGGGAAACACTGCAGACAGCTGTGGGTCTGAATTCGGCCTCCGTGCCTTAGGAGCTTTGCGATCAGCTCTCTGAGCCTTTCATTTCTTCATTTTGAATGCGTCCACGGGGACCATCACGACCATCCCAGGCAGAAAGGTGAGGGCGAGGGAGGTGTTTGCTTCCGTCCTGAAGTCTGATTTCCACTGCGGAAAGCGGGAAGGAGCCGAGGCCTTAGGAAGGAGCCCCGGGGGCTCTGGGATGAAAAGAGATCATGCTGAATTGTGGCTCTGGAACGCCTGGTGTCCACACTGCGGGGAGGTGGAGGTGCTAGGAGCGGCCTGTCTGATCTCAAATGTCTAAGGAAAACACAGCCTTTTGTTATAAAAATCACCATATATATAGAAATATATATATAGAAAGAGAGAGAGAAATCCATAGATACATAGATAGATAGATAGATAGATAGGTAGATAGATAGTTAGATAGATAGATGGATAGATAGATATAGAGATATCTATAGATACAGATAAAGATATAGATATAGATATATCTAGGGGAGCTCTGGCAAAAAGCACTCTACAGACGTGCATTTTGAGCCAGAATCGCAGACTTCCGAGAAAAGGCTCACTTGCGGCAAATGCACAGCCCTCCCGGGGCCTTGGGGCTCTGTGGGCGATGCTCGGTCATCTGCGGGTACTGGGGTAGCGAAGCTGGAGGAGCACTCACTGACACTTTGAGCTCCTAGAGGTACAAACTACGTCTCATTCGTCTCTGTATCCTCTTGCAGGGTTCAGGGCCACCCACAGACAGCGTACCCAGGGATGCTTTGGCCCCTCCGTCCATGGCGGCCGTCACCCGGTGGGAAGACTTCAGTTGGGAGGCACTACAGACAGCTGTGGGTCTGAATTCGGCCTCCGTGCCTTAGGAGTTTTGCGATCAGCTCTCTGAGCCTTTCATTTCTTCATTTCGAATGCGTCCACGGGGACCATCACGACCATCCCAGGCAGAAAGGTGAGGGCGAGGGAGGTGTCTGCTTCCGTCCTGAAGTCTGATTTCCACTGCGGAAAGCGGGAAGGAGCCGAGGCCTTAGGAAGGAGCCCCGGGGCCTCTGGGATGAAAGAGATCATGCTGAATTGTGGCTCCGGAACGCCCGGTGTCCACACTGCGGGGAGGTGGAGTTGCGAGGAGCGGCCTGTCTTCTGTGGTAGAGCAGGGGTCCAGGCAGGTTTCCTTCGAAAATCCACCATATACATATATATGCATATAGATGAACATATATATGCACATATATGTATATGGTAGCTTTGGCAAAAAGCTCTCTGGTGACGTCCATTTCGAGCCAGAATCGCAGACTTCCGAGAAAAGGCTCACTTGCGGCAAATGCACAGCCCTCCCGGGGCCTTGGGGCTCTGTGGGCGATGCTCGGTCATCTGCGGGTACTGGGGTAGCGAAGTTGGAGGAGCACTCACTGACACTTTGAGCTCCTAGAGGGCCAAACTACGTCTCATTCGTCTCTGTATCCTCTTGCAGGGTTCACGGCCACCCACAGACAGCGTAGCCAGGGATGCTTTGGCCCCTCCGTCCATGGGGGCCGTCACCCGTTGGAAAGAGGTCAGCTGGGAGACACTGCAGACAGCTGTGGGTCTGAATTCGGCCTCCGTGCCTTAGGAGCTTTGCGATCAGCTCTGAGCCTTTCATTTCTTCATTTTGAATGCGTCCACGGGGACCATCACGACCATCCCAGGCAGAAAGGTGAGGGCGAGGGAGGTGTCTGCTTCCGTCCTGAAGTCTGATTTCCACCGCGGAAAGCGGGAAGGAGCCGAGGCCTTAGGAAGGAGCCCCGGGGCCTCTGGGATGAAAAGAGATCATGCTGAATTGTGGCTCTGGAACGCCCGGTGTCCACACTGCGGGGAGGTGGAGGTGCTAGGAGCGGCCTGTCTGAACTCAAATGTCTAAGGAAAACACAGCCTTTTGTTATAAAAATCACCATATATATAAATATATATATAGAAAGAGAGAGAGAAATCCATAGATACATAGATAGATAGATAGATAGATAGATAGATAGTTAGATAGATAGATGGATAGATAGATAGATATAGAGATATCTATAGATACAGAGAAAGATATAGATATAGATATATCTAGGGGAGCTCTGGCAAAAAGCACTCTACAGA
>NW_024342862.1:0-1149 GCF_902729225.1 Pteropus medius | reverse complement strand
TATCTGTAAAACGCAGTCATGTTTCAAATCATGGAGCTGTTGGGAGGAGTACGTGAAATAATGCGAGTAAACTGCTAACTGCGGGGCCTGACACATAGTAAGTGCTTAATTTATAGTAACTGTTATTATTGTAGTGAATCGGAGAACAGTGATGGTGATGAATTTTTTTTATAAAAGCAGCCTTCCTTCTCTTGAGCCAATTAAAAGATCACTGCTGTGTCAGTAACGCCATCTGGTGGTCAAAGTTGAGAACTGCAGTGCAGTGTAGCAAGCCTAACAGAATGGTTAGGAGCCAAACAATGTTATTCATCATCCCAGAAAAGGAAGCCAAGAAGGTTTGAGATGTGAAGGGGCAGAAACAGGATTATAACCAGGGGTCTGACTTCAGAGCTATTGCACCAAACCACACTGCTGTTCTACTACCACATAGCACAATGCCTGACCCACAGCCACCTGACTCCATTGAATGTGGAGTTTCTCTTCTCTTGGTAGACCAGCAAGACAGAGGCAGCTTCTGTAGATACAGTCAGAATTTTGCACAAAGAAAAATATTAAGCCTACTTTAATTTCAGCATACGTGCAAATTTTGTGTTGCACAGTTTAGGTATTGTTTTTATTTTGAGTGACATATTAGAGGGTGTTCCATATAACTTTTTCAGGCTTGAGGCCTCTAAAGGTTGTCATCTGGCTGGTTTTTTGTTACATGCAGCCAAAAGCATCCGGAGCATCTCTCCCAGCATAGCTGGATCCTCTGTGGGTCCAACAGAGATTGTGAAAATTCCCTTCTAGCCACTCATCCCAAATCTGAATCCCACAGCTCCTGGGTCCCCATCTTTTTCTCTGCCTTGGGAGAGTCCTGCTGAGACCCCAAAGCAGTTGTCGGTGACCACAGATCCCGGCAATGTCCCAAAGGTGGTTTTAAGTTTCCCCGTGGCTGAGGACGGGACATACTGCCTAGATAGAGCTGCAGGTGGCTGATACTGGAGGAGGCATCAGCCAGGCTGCACTGCACCTGAGCCACCAGGGGGGCACCTGCCTCCGATCAATGCCGCCTGACTCCCAGGTTCCGGCGCGGGCTCAGGAACAAGCCTTCTTTTCAAACCATCCCAGGCAATTCTAATACAGCTATCCCGCTGCCCCCCACCCCTC
>NW_024342861.1:0-11513 GCF_902729225.1 Pteropus medius | reverse complement strand
CATCTATATGCATCTATATGTATATGGTGGATTTTCGAAGGAAACCTGCCTGGACCCCTGGTCTACCACAGAAGACAGGCCGCTCGTAGCACCTCCACCTCCCCGCAGTGTGGACACCGGGCCTTCCAGAGCCACAATTCAGCATGATCTCTTTTCATCCCGGAGGCCCCGGGGCTCCTTCCTCAGGCACGGCTCCTTCCCGCTTTCCGCAGTGGAAATCAGACTTCAGGACGGAAGCAAACACCTCCCTCTCCCTGACCTTTCTGCCTGGGATGGGCGTAATGGTCCCCGGGGACGCATTCAAAAATGAAGAAATGAAAGGCTCAAAGAGCTGATCGCAAAGCTCCTAAGGCACGGAGGCCGAATTCAGACCCACAGCTGTCTGCAGTGTTCCCAACTGAACTCTTTTCATGCAGATACACATGGACTTGAGGCCAAGGCATCCCGGCATGCCTGTGGCGGGCTCCCAACCCCGTGAGGATGCAGAGACGCACGACACGAATTGTCTCTAGGAGCTCAAAGTGTCAGTGAGTGCTCCTCCAACTTCGCCACCCCAGTACCCGCAGATGACCGGCATGGCCCACAGAGCCCCAAGGCCCCGGGAGGGTTGTGCATTTGCCGCAAGTGAGCCTTTTCTCGGAAGTCTGCGATTCTGGCTCAAAATAGACGTCACCAGAGAGCTTTTCGCCAAAGCTACCATATACATATATATGCATATATATATTCATCTATATGCATATATATGTATATGGTGGAATTTCGAAGGAAACCTGCGTGGACCCCTGGTCTACCACAGAAGACAGGCCGCTCCTAGCACCTCCACCTCCCCGCAGTGTGGACACCGGGCGTTCCAGAGCCACAATTCAGCATGATCTCTTTTCATCCCCGAGGCCCCGGGGCTCCTTCCTAAGGCCTCGGCTCCTTCCCGCTTTCCGCAGTGGAAATCAGACTTCAGGACGGAAGCAGACACCTCCCTCTCCCTCAACTTTCAGCCTGGGATGGTAGTAATGGTCCCCGGGGAGGCATTCAAAATGAAGAAATGAAAGGCTCAAAGAGCTGATCGCAAAGCTCCTAAGGCACGGAGGCCGAATTCAGACCCACAGCTGTCTGCAGTGTCTCCCAACTGAACTCTTTCCAGCGGTGATCGCCGCCATGGACGGAGGCCAGAGGATGTTGCAGAGATGAATGACACGTGTTTGTACCTCTAGGAGCTCAAAGTCAGTAGTGCTCCCAACTTCGCCAGCAGGGCATACCCATATTCTCGGGAGGGGCTGTGCATTTAGTGAAGCTCGAAGTCTTCCTGGGCTCAAAATGGACGTCACCAGAGAGCTGCCAAAGCTACCATATACATATAGATGCATATACCTTTCATATGCATCTGTATATGGTGGATTAAGAAACCTGCGCAGGACCCTCACACAGAAGACAGGCCGCTGCTACCCCGCAGTGGACACCGGGCGTTCCAGAGCCACACCAGCATGATCTTTCATCCCGAGGCCCCGGGCTCCTCTTCCTGGCCTCCTGCCCGCCTGCAGTGGAAATCAGACTTCAGGACGGAAGCAGACACCTCCCTCTCCCTCACCTTTCAGCCTGGGATGGTCGTAATGGTCCCCGTGGACGCATTCAAAATGAAGAAACGAAAGGCTCAAAGAGCTGATCGCAAAGCTCCTAAGGCACGGAGGCCGAATTCAGACCCACAGCTGTCTGCAGTGTCTCCCAAATGAACTTTTTCCAGCGGGTGACGGCCGCCATGGACGGAGGGGCCAAAGCATCCCCGGGTACGCTGTCTGTGGGCGGCCCTGAACCCTGCAAGAGGATGCAGAGACGAATGACACGTAGTTTGTACCTCTAGGAGCTCAAAGTGCCAGTGAGTGCTCCTCCAACTTCGCCACCCCAGTACCCGCAGATGACCGGGCATGGCCCACAGAGCCCCAAGGCCCCGGGAGGGCTGTGCATTTGCCGCAAGTGAGCCTTTTCTCGGAAGTCTGCCATTCTGGCTCAAAATGGACGTCACCAGAGAGCTTTTCGCCAAAGCTACCATATACATATAGATGCATATATATATTCATCTATATGCATCTATATGTATATGGTGGATTTTCGAAGGAAACCTGCGTGGACCCCTGGTCACCACAGAAGACAGGCCGCTCCTAGCACCTCCACCTCCCCGCAGTGTGGACACCGGGCGTTCCAGAGCCACAATTCAGCATGATCTCTTTTCATCCCGGAGGCCCCGGGGCTCCTTCCTCAGGCCTCGGCTCCTTCCCGCTTTCCGCAGTGGAAATCAGACTTCAGGACGGAAGCAGACACCTCCCTCTCCCTCACCTTTCTGCCTGGGATGGTCGTAATGGTCCCCGTGGACGCATTCAAAAGGAAGAATTGAAAGGCTCAAAGAGCTGATTCCAAAGCTCCTAAGGCACGGAGGCCGAATTCAGACCCACAGCTGTCTGCAGTGTCTCCCAACTGAACTCTTTCCAGCGGGTGACGGCCGCCATGGACGGAGGGGCCAAAGCATCCCCCGGTACGCTGTCTGTGGGCGGCCCTGAACCCTGCAAGAGGATGCAGAGACGAATGACACGTAGTTTGTACCTCTAGGAGCTCAAAGTGTCAGTGAGTGCTCCTCCAACTTCGCAACCCCAGTACCCGCAGAAGACCGGGCATGGCCCACAGAGCCCCAAGGCCCCGAGAGGGCTGTGCATTTGCCGCTAGTGAGCCTTTTCTCGGAAGTCTGCGATTCTGGCTCAAAATGGACGTCACCAGAGAGCTTTTCGCCAAAGCTACCATATACATATATATGCATATATATATTCATCTATATGCATATATATGTATACGGTGGATTTTCGAAGGAAACCTGCGTGGACCCCTGGTCTACTACAGAAGACAGGCCGCTGCTAGCACCTCCACCTCCCCGCAGTGTGGACACCGGGCGTTCCAGAGCCACAATTCAGCATGATCTCTTTTCATCCCAGAGGCCCCGGGGCTCCTTCCTAAGGCCTCGGCTCCTTCCCGCTTTCCGCAGTGGAAATCAGACTTCAGGATGGAAGCAGACACCTCCTCTCCCTCACCTTTCTGCCTGGGATGGTCGTAATGGTCCCCGTGGACGCATTCAAAATGAAGAAATGAAAGGCTCAGAGAGCTGATCGCAAAGCTCCTAAGGCACGGAGGCCGAATTCAGACCCACAGCTGTCTGCAGTGTCTCCCAACTGAACTCTTTCCAGCTGGTGACGGCCGCCATGGACGGAGGGGCCAAAGCATCCCCGGGTACGCTGTCCGTGGGCGGCCCTGACCCCTGCAAGAGGATGCAGAGACGAATGACACGTAGTTTGTACCTCTAGGAGCTCAAAGTGTCAGTGAGTGCTTCTCCAACTTCGCCACCCCAGTACCCGCAGATGACCGGGCATGGCCCACAGAGCCCCAAGGCCCCGGGAGGGCTGTGCATTTGCTGCAAGTGAGCCTTTTCTCGGAAGTCTGCGATTCTGGCTCAAAATGGACGTCACCAGAGAGCTTTTCGCCAAAGCTACCATATACATAGATATGCATATATATATTCATTTATATGCATATCTATGTATATGGTGGATTTTCGAAGGAAACCTGCTTGGACCCTGGTCTACCACAGAAGACAGGCCGCTGCTAGCACCTCCACCTCCCCGCACTGTGGACACCGGGCGTTCCAGAGCCACAATTCAGCATGATCTCTTTTTATTCCGGAGGCCCCGGGGCTCCTTCCTCAGGCCTCGGCTCCTTCCCGCTTTACGCAGTGGAAATCAGACTTCAGGACGGAAGCAGACACCTCCCTCTCCCTCACCTTTCTGCCTGGGATGGTCGTAATGGTCCCCCTGGACGCATTCAAAATGAAGAAATGAAAGGCTCAAAGAGCTGATCGCAAAGCTCCTAAGGCACGGAGGCCGAATTCAGACCCAAAGCTGTCTGCAGTGTCTCACAACTGAACTCTTTCCAGCGGGTGACGGCCGCCATGGACGCAGGGGCCAAAGCATCCCTGGGTACGCTGTCTGTGGGTGGCCCTGAACCCTGCAAGAGCATACAGAGACGAATGGGACGTAGTTTGTACCTCTAGGAGCTCAAAGTGTCAGTGAGTGTTCCTCCAACTTCGGTACCCCAGTCCCCGCAGATGACCGAGCATCGCCCACAGAGCCCCAAGGCCCCGGGAGGGCTGTGCATTTGCCGCAAGTGAGCCTTTTCTCGGAAGTCTGCGATTCTGGCTCAAAATGGACGTCACCAGAGAGCTTTTTGCCAAAGCTACCATATACATATATATATATTCATATATATATGTGTATGGTGGATTTTCGAAGGAAACCTGCGTGGACCCCTGGTCTACCACAGAAGACAGGCCGCTCCTAGCAGCTCCACCTCCCCGCAGTGGGGACACCGGGCGTTCCAGAGCCACAATTCAGCATGATCTCTTTTCATCCCAGAGGCCCCGGGGCTCCTTCCTAAGGCCTCGGCTCCTTCCCGCTTTCCGCAGTGGAATTCAGACTTCAGGACAGAAGCAGACACCTCCCTCTCCCTCACCTTTCTGCCTGGGATGGTCGTAATGGTCCCCGTGGACGCATTCAAAATGAAGAAATGAAAGGCTCAAAGAGCTGATCGCAAAGCTCCTAAGGCACGGAGGCCAATTCAGACCCACAGCTGTCTGCAGTGTCTCCCAACTGAACTCTTTCCAGCGGGTGACGGCCGCCATGGACACAGGGGCCAAAGCATCCCTGGGTACGCTGTCTGTGGGTGGCCCTGAACCCTGCAAGAGCATACAGAGACGAATGAGACGTAGTTTGTACCTCTAGGAGCTCAAAGTGTCAGTGAGTGCTCCTCCAACTTCGCTACCCCAGTACCCGCAGATGACCGAGCATCGCCCACAGAGCCCCAAGGCCCCGGGAGGGCTGTGCATTTGCCGCAAGTGAGCCTTTCTCGGAAGTCTGCGATTCTGGCTCAAAATGGACGTCACCAGAGAGCTTTTTGCCAAAGCTACCATATACATATATATGCATATATATGTTCATCTATATGCATATATATGTATATGGTGGATTTTCGAAGGAAACCTGCGTGGACCCCTGGTCTACCACAGCAGACAGGCCGCTCCTAGCACCTCCACCTCCCCGCAGTGGGGACACCGGGCATTCCAGAGCCACAATTCAGCATGATCTCTTTTCATCCCAGAGGCCCCGGGGCTCCTTCCTAAGGCCTCGGCTCCTTCCCGCTTTCCGCAGTGGAAATCAGACTTCAGGACGGAAGCAGACACCTCCCTCTCTCTCACCTTTCTGCCTGGGATGGTCGTAATGGTCCCCGTGGACGCATTCAAAATGAAGAAATGAAAGGCTCCAAGAGCTGATCGCAAAGCTCCTAAGGCACGGAGGCCGAATTCAGACCCACAGCTGTCTGCAGTGTCTCCCAACTGAACTCTTTCCAGCGGGTGACGGCCGCCATGGACGCAGGGGCCAAAGCTTCCCTGGGTACGCTGTCTGTGGGTGGCCCTGAACCCTGCAAGAGCATACAGAGACGAATGAGACGTGGTTTGGACCTCTAGGAGCTCAAAGTGTCAGTGAGTGCTCCTCCAACTTCGGTACCCCAGTCTCCGCAGAAGACCGAGCATCGCCCACAGGGCCCCAAGGCCCCGGGAGGGCTGTGCATTGGCCGCAAGTGAGCCTTTTCTCGGAAGTCTGCGATTCTGGCTCAAAATGGACGTCACCAGAGAGCTTTTTGCCAAAGCTACCATATACATATAGATGCATATATATGTTCATCTATATGCATCTATATGTATATGGTGGATTTTCGAAGGAAACCTGCGTGGACCCCTGGTCTACCACAGAAGAGAGGCCGCTCCTAACACCTCCACCTCCCCGCAGTGGGGACACGGGGCGTTCCAGAGCCACAATTCCGCATGATCTCTTTTCATCCCAGAGGCCCCGGGGCTCCTTCCTAAGGCCTCGGCTCCTTCCCGCTTTCCGCAGTGGAAATCAGACTTCAGGACGGAAGCAGACACCTCCTCTCCCTCACCTTTCTGCCTGGGATGGTCGTAATGGTCCCCATGGACGCATTCAAAATGAAGAAATGAAAGGCTCAAAGAGCTGATCGCAAAGCTCCTGAGGCACGGAGGCCGAATTCAGACCCACAGCTGTCTGCAGGGTCTCCCAACTGACCTCTTTCCAGCGGGGGACGGCCGCCATGGACGGAGGGGCCAAAGCATCCCTGGCTACGCTGTCTGTGGGTGGCCCTGAACCCTGCAAGAGGATACAGAGACGAATGAGACGTAGTTTGTACCTCTAGAGCTCAAAGTGTCAGTGAGTGCTCCTCCAACTTCGGTACCCCAGTCTCCGCAGAAGACCGAGCATCGCCCACAGAGCCCCAAGGCCCCGGGAGGGCTGTGCATTTGCCGCAGTGAGCCTTTTCTCGGAAGTCTGCGATTCTGGCTCAAAATGGACGTCACCAGAGAGCTTTTTGCCAAAGCTACCATATACATATATATGCATATATATGTTCATCTATATGCATATATATGTATATGGTGGATTTTCGAAGGAAACCTGCGTGGACCCCTGGTCTACCACAGAAGACAGGCTGCTGCTAGCACCTCCACCTCCCCGCAGTGTGGACACCGGGCGTTCCAGAGCCACAATTCAGCATGATCTCTTTTCATCCCAGAGGCCCCGGGGCTCCTTCCTCAGGCACGGCTCCTTCCCTCTTTCCGCAGTGGAAATCAGACTTCAGGACGAAATCAGACACCTCCCTCTCCCTCACCTTTCTGCCTGGGATGGTCGTAATGGTCCCCAGGGACGCATTCAAATGAAGAAATGAAAGGCTCAAAGAGCTGATCGCAAAGCTCCTAAGGCACGGAGGCCGAATTCAGACCCACAGCTGTCTGCAGTGTCTCCCAAATGAACTCTTTCCAGTGGGTGACGGCCGCCATGGACGGAGGGGCCAAAGCATCCCCGGGTACGCTGTCTGTGGGCGGCCCTGAACCCTGCAAGAGGATGCAGAGACGAATGACACGTAGTTTGTACCTCTAGGAGCTCAAAGTGTCAGTGAGTGCTCCTCCAACTTCGCCACCCCAGTACCCGCAGATGACCGGGCATGGCCCACAGAGCTCCAAGGCCCCGGGGAGGGCTGTGAATTTGCCGCAAGTGAGCCTTTTCTCGGAAGTCTGCGATTCTGGCTCAAAATGGACGTCACCAGAGAGCTTTTCGCCAAAGCTACCATATACATATATATGCATATATATATTCATCTATATGCATATATATGTATATGCTGGATTTTCGAAGGAAACCTGCGTGGACCCCTGGTCTACCACAGAAGACAGGCTGCTCCTAGCACCTCCACCTCCCCGCAGTGTGGACACCGGGCGTTCCAGAGACACAATTCAGCATGATCTCTTTTCATCCCAGAGGCCCCGGGGCTCCTTCCTAAGGCCTCGGCTCCTTCCCGCTTTCCGCAGTGGAAATCACACTTCAGGACGGAAGCAGACACCTCCCTCTCCCTCACCTTTCTGCCTGGGATGGTCGTAATGGTCCCCGTGGACGGATTCAAAATGAAGAAATGAAAGGCTCAAAGAGCTGATCGCAAAGCTCCTAAGGCACCGAGGCCGAATTCAGACCCACAGCTGTCTGCAGTGTCTCCCAACTGAACTCTTTCCAGCGGGTGACGGCCGCCATGGACGCAGGGGCCAAAGCATCCCTGGGTACGCTGTCTGTGGGTGGCCCTGACCCTGCAAGAGCATACAGAGACGAATGAGACGTAGTTTGTACCTCTAGGAGCTCAAAGTGTCAGTGAGTGCTCCTCCAACTTCGGTACCCCAGTCTCCGCAGAAGACCGAGCATCGCCCACAGAGCCCCAAGGCCCCGGGAGGGCTGTGCATTTGCCGCAAGTGAGCCTTTTCTCGGAAGTCTGCGATTCTGGCTCAAAATGGACGTCACCTGAGAGCTTTTCGCCAAAGCTACCATATACATATATATGCATATATATATCATCCATATGCATATATATGTATATGGTGGATTTTCGAAGGAAACCTGCGTGGACCCCTGGTCTACCACAGAAGACAGGCCGCTGCTAGCACCTCCACCTCCCAGGGGACACCAAGGTTCTCCAGAGCCACACCCCAGCATGGATTCTTTATCCCTGAGTTCCCGGGAAGCTCCTTCTCAGGCCTCTGCCTTCCCCCGCCTCAAGAGTGGGAAATCAGACTTCAGGACGGAAGCAGACACCTCTCTCTCCCTCACCTTTCAGCCTGGGATGGTCGTAATGGTCCCCGGGGACGCATTCAAAATGAAGAATTGAAAGGCTCAAAGAGCTGATCGCAAAGCTCCTAAGGCACGGAGGCCGAATTCAGACCCACAGCTGTCTGCAGTGTCTCCCAACTGAACTTTTCCAGCGGGTGACGGCCGCCATGGACGGAGGGGCCAAAGCATCCCTGGGTACGCTGTCTGTGGGCGGCCCTGAACCCTGCAAGAGGATGCAGAGACGAATGACACGTAGTTTGTACCTCTAGGAGCTCAAAGTGTCAGTGAGTGCTCCTCCAACTTCGCCACCCCAGTACCCGCAGATGATCGGGCATGGCCCACAGAGCCCCAAGGCCACGGGAGGGCTGTGCATTTGCCGCAAGTGAGCCTTTTCTCGGAAGTCTGCGATTCTGGCTCAAAATGGACGCCACCAGAGAGCTTTTTGCCAAAGCTACCATATACATATATATGCATATAAATGTTCATCTATATGCATATATATGTATATGGTGGATTTTCGAAGGAAACCTGCGTGGACCCCTGGTCTACCACAGAAGACAGGCCGCTCCTAGCACCTCCACCTCCCGCAGTGTGGACACCGGGCGTTCCAGAGCCACAATTCAGCATGATCTCTTTTTATCCCTGAGGCCCCGGGGCTCCTTCCTCAGGCCTCGGCTTCTTCCCGCTTTTCGCAGTGGAAATCAGACTTAAGGACGGAAGCAGACACCTCCCTCTCCCTCACCTTTCAGCCTGGGATGGTCGTAATGGTCCCCGTGGACGCATTCAAAATGAAGAAATGAAAGGCTCAAAGAGCTGATCGCAAAGCTCCTAAGGCACGGATGCTGAATTCAGACCCACAGCTGTCTGCACTGTCTCCCAACTGAACTCTTTCCAGCGGGTGACGGCTGCCATGGACGCAGGGGCCAAAGCATCCCTGGGTACGCTGTCTGTGGGTGGCCCTGAACCCTGCAAGAGCATACAGAGACGAATGGGACGTAGTTTGTACCTCTAGGAGCTCAAAGTGTCAGTGAGTACTCCTCCAACTTCGGTACCCCAGTCCCCGCAGATGACCGAGCATCGCCCACAGAGCCCCAAGGCCCCGGAGGGCTGTGCATTTGCCGCAAGTGAGCCTTTTCTCGGAAGTCTGCGATTCTGGCTCAAAATGGACGTCACCAGAGAGCTTTTTGCCAAAGCTACCATATACAAATATATGCATATATATGTTCATCTATATGCATATATATGTATATGGTGGATTTTCGAAGGAAACCTGCGTGGACCCCTGGTCTATCACAGAAGACAGGCCGCTACTAGCACCTCCACCTCCCCGCAGTGGGGACACCGGGCGTTCCAGAGCCACAATTCAGCATGATCTCTTTTCATCCCAGAGGCCCCGGGGCTCCTTCCTAAGGCCTCGGCTCCTTCCCGCTTCCCGCAGTGGAAATCAGACTTCAGGACGGAAGCAGACACCTCCCTCGCCCTCACCTTTCTGCCTGGGATGGTCGTGATGGTCCCCGTGGACGCATTCAAAATGAAGAAATGAAAGGCTCAGTGAGCTGATCGCAAAGCTCCTAAGGCACGGAGGCCGAATTCAGACCCACAGCTGTCTGCAGTGTCTCCCAACTGAACTCTTTCAAGCGGGTGCCGGCCGCCATGGACGGAGGGGCCAAAGCATCCCCGGGTACTCTGTCTGTGGGCTGCCCAGAACCCTGCAAGAGGATGCAGAGACGAATAACACGTAGTTTGTACCTCTAGGAGCTCAAAGTGTCAGTGAGTGCTCCTCCAACTTCGCCACCCCAGTACCCGCAGATGCCCGGGCATGGCCCTCAGAGCCCCAAGGCCCCGGGAGGGCTGTGCATTTGCCGCAAGTGAGCCTTTTCTCGGAAGTCTGCGATTCTGGCTCAAAATGGACATCACCAGAGAGCTTTTTGCCAAAGCTACCATATACATATATATGCATATATATGTTCATCTATATGCATATATATGTATATGGTGGATTTTCAAGGAAACCTGCCTGGACCCCTGCTCTACCACAGAAGACAGGCCGCTCCTCGCACCTCCACCTCCCCGCAGTGTGGACACCGGGCGTTCCAGAGCCACAATTCAGCATGATCTCTTTTCATCCCAGAGGCCCCGGGCTCCTTCCTAAGGCCTCGGCTCCTTCCCGCTTTCCGCAGTGGAAATCAGACTTCAGGACGGAAGCAGACACCTCCCTCTCCCTCACCTTCTGCCTGGGATGGTCGTAATGGTCCCCGTGGACGCATTCAAAATGAAGAAATGAAAGGCTCAAAGAGCTGATCGCAAAGCTCCTAAGGCACGGAGGCCGAATTCAGACCCACAGCTGTCTCCAGTGTCTCCCAACTGAACTCTTTCCAGCGGGTGACGGCCGCCATGGACGGAGGGGCCAAAGCATCCCCGGGCACGCTGTCTGTGGGCGGCCCTGACCCCTGCAAGAGGATGCAGAGACGAATGACACGTAGTTTGTACCTCTAGGAGCTCAAAGTGTCAGTGAGTGCTCCTCCAACTTCGCCACCCCAGTACCCGCAGATGACCGGGCATGGCCCACAGAGCCCCAAGGCCCCGGGAGGGCTGTGCATTTGCCGCAAGTGAGCCTTTTCTCGGAAGCCTGCGATTCTGGCTCAAAATGGACGTCACGAGAGAGCTTTTCGCCAAAGCTACCATATACGTATATATGCGTATATATATTCATCTATACGCATATATACGTATATGGTGGATTTTCGAAGGAAACCTGCGTGCACCCCTGGTCTACCACAGAAGACAGGCCGCTGCTAGCACCTCCACCTCCCCGCAGTGTGGACACCGGGCGTTCCAGAGCCACAATTCAGCATGATCTCTTTTCATCCCAGAGGCCCCAGGGCTCCTTCCTAAGGCCTCGGCTCCTTCCCGCTTTCCGCAGTGGAAATCAGACTTCAGGACGGAAGCAGACACCTCCCTCTCCCTCCCCTTTCTGCCTGGGATGGTCGTAATGGTCCCCGTGGACACATTCAAAATGAAGAAATGAAAGGCTCAAAGAGCTGATCGCAAAGCTCCTAAGGCACGGAGGCCGAATTCAGACCCACAGCTGTCTGCAGTGTCTCCCAACTGAACTCTTTCCAGCTGGTGACGGCCGCCATGGACGCAGGGGCCAAAGCATCCCTGGGTACGCTGTCTGTGGGTGGCCCTGAACCCTGCAAGAGCATACAGAGACGAATGAGACGTAGTTTGTACCTCTAGGAACTCAAAGTGTCAGTGAGTGCTCCT
>NW_024342860.1:0-910 GCF_902729225.1 Pteropus medius | reverse complement strand
ACCTCCCTAGCACCTCCGATCTCCTCGAAGGAAAGTCGCCCCGACAGCTAGGTCCTTGGACTCATTCCGCCTGCGGAGAACGTCGCATGGAGGGGTCGCAGGAGGGTCATGTGTCCAGGGAACCCCCGTGGGGTTGCGTGGGGCAGGGGCCCGTTCACCCCGTTTGAGGGACAGTTTGTTCCTTGGCCAGCCCGCAGACCTCCTCCAGCTCTGCCGTTGGCAGCCGGCTGGCTATTTTCGTCTGGCACTGCTGCGATGACCCCGTGCTCATCTGGGGACCGTGTGTGTGGCTGCTGTGTGGGGAGGCGCCAGGGCGGCAGTGCCACCCGGTCAGCCTCTGTAGATGTTTCCGGCAGATGTGGACCAGGCTACATGGCACCAGCGGTCTTTGGCCCTGCCGGCTGCTTCTGGGCGGGGGCCGGAGCTGCGTGTTCGGTGACGTCATACCGGTAGCTTGAGGTCACCGCAGTGGGAGTATTATTTGCCAGGGAAGTCAGCCGGAGCAGCGAATCGGGGCTCCTTCGTACCCCGGCCAGCGGGGGCTTCATCTTCGCCAGCACGGGCTCTCGGTGTCCCCGCCCCTGGGTGTCCCTGTCTCTGCCTTGCTGCTGCCCAGTGGGCGTGCTGTGCTGTTTCGGTGTGGTTTACGTGGTCCTCCGGCTTACGAGCGACATCGAGCACCTCTCTGTGTGTTTACTGGCCTTTGGGTGCCCTCTTTGTGAAGCCACTTACAAGTCCTATTGATTTTTTCCCACTGTGACGTCTTTTTCTCACGGGTTTGGAGCGCTCCTTTAGCTGTTGTGACAAGAAGCCCCAGGGATGCCGCATGTGGCAACACCCGGCACGGTCTTAGTGGGAGGTGTTTGTTTTGGATGAATAAAAGCTATGAATTTATAAAAGTTTTTTGTAC
>NW_024342859.1:0-345 GCF_902729225.1 Pteropus medius | reverse complement strand
GGAAGACATGCTTAATTAAATAAATAAATAAAACTGTGGAATCTTCATTCTACTTATTTCTACTAAATAAAACTGTGGAATCTTCATTCTACTTATTTCTACTAAACAGTGCTAGATACTCCACCACTGGAAGACATGCTTAATTACAGAAGCAAACTATAAGGCTTTTATATCTTGAATTCAGAACCACAGTTGGAAGATTCCTTTCAGTGCCATTTTCCTTATTGAAGCCGTGGGTACATGCCCTGCTCACTGTCACTTTAAGAATTCTTACCTGTAGCATATTAGTACAAATTTGTTTAGAAAAATTATTTAAAGAGCCTATTAAGAAGTATTATACTGACC